>NW_025335661.1:14489699-14531579 GCF_004798865.1 Varanus komodoensis | reverse complement strand
TGATCTCTCCCTTCCTGGGCTGGCTGTAAGGCAGGCAGGAAGGAAGACAAATTGAGATAAGGCTACTTGCACTGCCAGTGTATCACAGAAGGATTCAGATTATTAAATAATTATATGGTCATCCCACCCTTTCCTGAAGGAGCTCAGTGTGGGTTCTTCACCTGGTTCTCCACCCTGGTTCTCCACCACCCATTTTACTTTCACAGTAACTTTTGAAATAGGTTAGGATGTGGGCAGAATGCCAGACTGACCCAAACTCAAGCTTGAGTGGAGATTTTGACTTGGGTCTCCTTGGTGCTAGTCCAACTTACCCAACACCATATTGGACGTAGGTGGTGAAGCCACCTTCTGTTAGGATAAGGTGGGCAACATGTGACCTGCATTGTGACTCATACTCCCATTGCTTCACTGCCACCCTGATTTCTTTCTTCTTAAAAAATTGAAAAAAATTGTAGTTTCCTGGTAACATTTGGTGATAAACCACCATGAAGGCTTAGAACCCACACATTTTTCTTGTTCTCTGCTTTCCCCCTATCCATTGGGAAGCATCATAAGCACAACCCACAGTAGGTCCTGGGAGAAATTAACCTAGTCTGTCCAAAGTCACCCACCCCAGTATTAGAGAAAAGCATCAACCCAGTATATTTTTGCCTCAGATTGTAATACCAGCTGTCTAGAATCTGACTAGAATCCATGTCATTGCATTGCTGTGAGTGGTAATTATATACCTCTGTATCATGCACTTACCCAGAGCATTCTCTTTTGCAAAATTTTAAATCAGATGATAATTTTAGCCTATGTTTCACAAGAGAAAAAAAGCAGACAAGATGTCACTTGTTTCTGTAGGACAAAGGCTTCCAGTCTGAGTATTTGCAACAATGCGAGGACTTTACTGAGAAGTTACTTCACAACGATGTCTCCATTTTGTGTAAGGGTGAATGGCCCTGTACATGAAAACAAGAACTTTGAGCAACATAGGAGCAGTGAGAAGACTGCAGCTGAAACTGCTACTCTGGAAAGTATACGTATGTATGTAGAGAGAAAATTATGGTAGGGTCTCTAGAATCACTGGTCCACAGTAGCAGGGTTTGACATCACAAAAGGAAAGTCATCTTGTAACTGTGCTTAACACAAGCCCAGCCTGAAAGTGAGAGAGCTAACAGAAAAGGGCTGGCAGCTAAATGCTGCACAGGAAGCAGGACTTCTGTGACCCAAAGGTGGTGAGAAGAGCTTAAGGCTTGCTTCATCAATGCCAAGTTGATTTCAAGTGGACACTTGGCCTATTACCAGGAGATGACCTCTGTTATCCAGGACTAAATAGTGATTCTCTAGACAGCCTTCTTCAACCTGGTTCCCTCCAATAGTCCTCCAGCCATTGATCATGCTGACTGGGACTGATGGAAGCTACAGTTCCCTTCTCCAGTATTTGCACAAATAATTTTTATCTTGGAATTGTTTTTCATATTCACTGATACACATGTTCTTTTAAATTATTCACCTTCCTGCAAATTAGCAAGTGAATAAGGATTGATAACTCAACATTGTAAGATAAGCACTCACCTATAATGCAATAAATTACAATATTTTTGTAACAGTCTTTACAACACTTAGGATATACTGTATGTATGGGTGGTCTACAGACACCAAACTCAATTGGATGCTTACTCAGATATTTCATTTGTCATAGCTGCAGCCCATATATATGAATTGCTAGGAATCTGTATGCCTTTCATACAAATCCATACATGTATATTTTTAGAAATGGGGAAAATGTAAACAAAAAAAAAGGTCTGGTACCCAGAGATACCATGGAGGTTCCATAGTATCTGTGGAGCCACTTCGGCCTAGTCAACTGGCAAGTGAGTGCAGAGAGTCAGAGGAGAGTGCCGTCATTCTCACTGAGCATCTTTCCACCTCTTATTCCACATTATTCCACTCAGTGCAAATTGTTTGAAACAGGTGGGCCTACTGGGGAACAAACTGAAAGCCCCTTGTGGAAGTGTAGCTAGTCATCTGTATGGGTTTCTTTCATTTAAATCCTTAAATGACAAAATGTCGCCTGAGGAAAAAGCCACCGACTTCAACATCAGCTACCCATTCCCAGCTTGACAGACTCAGTTTAGCACTTGAGATGCTGCAGTGCCAGTGAGCCATTTCTGGTTCCAAATTAGGTGGTATTACAGGGAAGCAGTTGCTGTGGTTTCCGTGCCTTGTAAAAGAGCAAGAGCTAGCCAAGGAGAAGTTAGTTCAGAGGGAAGAAGAGACACCTGCAAAATCCATTCTTATGTGTATGAAGTATTAGTTCAGACAGCGACCTGGCATCTGTGTTTATAGCACACTTCTCTAAGGCAAAAGATAGTTCATCCACAGAACAGTTTGTGTCCTATCAAAGCAAACACAGTGTTTGCTCTGAAATTTGTTCCAGTTGTACAGACTTATTGCCAGCTATTCCAGTCAACAAATACAAAATATCATGGGAAAGTTCCAACATGCATGGTCTTGAGATTGCACTAGCATGATGGGGGAAAGCGATAATTTTTGGAGGTCCATTGCCATTCTCCTTATTGTGCTAGCTATATTGTGCAAGTGTTGGTTGATACCTATGCTTCTTGATAGTTCTAGTCCAGGATCCTTCTCTCGCTTAGAAACTCATGTTTTTCTTCTCAATCTAGGAAACTTCCTTATCCACAAAATGGTATGTGGGCAGAAGGCCCAGGGTAAAGAGGCAGGGCTATTATTTCTGTCCTGTGCAAGTTGTCCCATCAGTCAAAAGCATAGTTCACCTGCCATGTTTGGTGCATGTGCACGTGTATGGTGGTTTGCATTTTTGCTGCATTCTTGGGACTGTGGAAGCAGCAGAAATTGGTGCACTAAAAGCACCACAATGTGAGATCATGGGCAATTTGTCTATGAGAGAGAATCATAATATACAGCATGAATTTTAAAATTTTCTAAAATAAATAATCTGTAATAATAAGAGAAGACATCTCTCTCCTTGTCTCCTCCGCCAGCCCTTCCCTGCCCCATCTCTATGTTTCACTGTGAAACCTTGAAACCTGGAAACTGGCATGTATACTAAGGGGACATTAGAGATGTATATCCCAAAGTTACTTTGTTTTTTTAAAATTGATTAATATATTTTAATTAATGGAATACTATCCATGTGGTTGAAGCCTGTACAGACATCTTCAGCTAGGGAAAATCTTTCTTTGCCAGCAGATAGCGAACCAGTGCATCCAGTGAGTAGCCATGACAGACTAGTAAGCCAAGGGACACATTTCTATACCAGGCCCCTTCTGCTGTGGGGCAGCCCCCTTCAGGGCCATGCAGGAGACAGCCCTTTTCATTGGGGAAGTATAGTGATGTACCATGGCAGGGCGAGAAATTGGGTTGCCTTCAAATAAGCAATAATGTTTCCAACAGCTGTGTAAGTTTGCTTCACTGGGTCAAACTTAGGGCTATTCCAAGCTGTGAGAAACCACACTGTTTCATTAGTAAACAAACAAACAGATAAATAAAAGCTAGAAACTGGTAGCTGAGCACAGTAGGCTCTATCCATCTCAGTTTTTCTAGTTCTTCCAAGTCAATGGAAGCCAATAACTAGCCTTAGCAGCTGGAAATTAGAACCAATTAGAACCAATATTTACTGCTGCAGCAGGCAACCTCATATCTTCCAGATGTTTTGGATTCCAGCTTCCAACCAGCATGGGCATTGTTCAGGGATTATGAGAGATACAGTCCAAAGCATCTGGAGGGTACAGGTTGCTTACATCTTGTTTATTGCATAGAGAGCACTCTGTTCTATATAGTGGCTGCATACTATCCTGACAATTTTTAACACCCCCCCCCCACTTTAAATCCCACTTGAAAAATGGAGCTTTATTTTTGACAGCTGTCAAAAGTAACTACACCAGTAAAATAGAGTGACTTTCACTTCTGAATCTTCCCAAGAAGGTAGACTCACAAGAACAAGTATTAAAGTGAGGTTCCCACCTGTGAAAAGCCCCACGAGGGTCATGCTGTAAAGAGGGTGAATAATGTGCCAGTCTTGTTGCATGGCCCAAGCTCACTCATGTTCTGGCTCAATTTGACGGCTCATGAATGGTCCTCTCCTTTCTAAAGATTTTTCTGCCAACTGTTAGTTGTCATGGCAACATGCTCCCTGTGCTTGACTAACTCTTGAGTTCCCATGGCAATATATTAGCTATATTTGCCAAACCGACCACTGGACCGGGCTAGTCTGGTAGGTTAGCGACCCATTAAGTATCCCCTATCCAACCTCTCACTGAAGGGAAAAAAAACAGGTTCAGTCTATTCAATCACATTATAAAAACATGCATACTAGTCTTCTCATTGTCTTGTAGAAAAGATGCTACCTTTTCACATTCAGGCAGCAGCTTTAAAAAAAAAAGAAAAAGAAAAAAAAGCCACAATAAACATTAGATTACAACTACTTCTTTACGAGCTATTTATAGTAGACCCCACACTCAAGTATTTTATAGCTAAGCATAGTGCAATCTGCCTGCATTCATAAATTCTGTAAATAATATCTGACCTATATGACAGCTATTGAAAGAATGTATTTTGGATAGAAATAAAAGTTCAAGTACAATTTTGCAATCTTCTCATACTTGCTTACAGAAAGGCATGCCTTTAGTATGACTTAACTGTATACAGAATTGTGGCCTTGGAATTTTACCTGTGGAAGCTGTTGTCATAGTAAAAGTACTTCACTCAGTCTCAAGACAGTTAGAGGATCTACTGCTTATGAATTGTTCAAGAGCTCTACTTGCTGCATTTAGAGAGTCATTCTCCCAAGTGGTACTAACCAATATATCAGTGAGTTCACAAAGGTTCAAGATTCAATGGGATGTTTTGTGTGAGCACTCAGTTCAATCTGGTGGTTGGAAGCAGCTGTCTTCTCTCCATGAGCTTCTGAATCCAGGCCAAAGTGACCTGCCTGTTCATAATCTTGTTCAAACATGTGGTGCATCTAGAGTGGAAGACCTGGTGAATTCAGTTTTTTCCTGTGTTTGCAAAACATGTGAATGCGTCTCATTCACAATCCCAAGTGGAAATGTAAGCTGGAGTGCCTGTGTTTTGTTCATTTGCTGATAATTCCAAAATTGGTATCTGGAAAATCTCTCTCTTTCTCTCCCTCTTTCTCTTTTTGAAGTGAACTTTGAAATATACTTCAAATATACAGTACAGAGTATTGCACATTTTCCCATTCAACACATGCAGTTTCCTCTTTGAGTGGCTTGTCACTAGTGGTGAAACCTCTCTGGAGATTCCAGGGGTGGAACCTGGGACCTTCTGCATGCAGTGGCTCTGACAAAGACATTCAAAAAAGTCCCCTCCTCACTATGTTGCTCGCCTGTGCTGTCCCTTCTCCAAGGCAGAAATGAAGCTTGGGAATCTCTGTTACTGGCAGGAGCTGATTTCCTCCTTCAAACATTCAGAGCCACAGACCTTTCCTTGCAAAGTGTTCTTTATTGATCAAAGCATACAAACACCCAGAATGAATCTCTGAGCCTGCACAGAGTGCTCTGTTGGAGCCAATCTAGTATTCAGTTCCAGAAAATCTCCTTCTGAGCATGTCTGGGCCCCATTCATTCAGGAGGGACCTTCTGAAAATGAGCACACTTTCTTTCTGTGCGGTGTTCCTCTAATTTGGTCACCCTCCTCTGCTGACAATGTATCCTGTGATCAAGAATAGGGGCCGCCTTGTCCATGTCTGAAAAAGCACCTGCTCCAAGTCCCCTCCTGCCTGCCCACCTGGGAAGTCTGGCCTTGAGATAAGCATCTCTGCTTGTTTCTTCTCAGGGTCTTGAGATTGCCCCCATTCCCGGACCCTGTCTTGCTTCTCTCCCACTTCTGATTCTTCTGGAGACCAGCCAGCAGCCCTGGAGAATGTGTGCCCAAAGCAGCCATCTTTCTCACTCCCAGCAGTAACTTATTCACAACACACACACACTCCAGAAGTATGTAAATAGATTCCTTCCTCCCCGTCATTTGCAAGTGCACAAGTGTGCATATTCACTTGCCTGCTATTTTCTTTCTTTCATGTTATCAGCAGTCCAGAGCAACATCCCGTCTGTACAAGTCGGAATCCCACTTGTCAGTTTTCTCTTGCTGCATTTGCTCTCACATTTGTCAGTTTCTTTTCCCACTTGGACACATCTCCTGTCCCCAAAATCCAAAAGTGGCAGCTGTTGGGGTGGGGGGTCTTTACTGCAGGAATACAATCATATTTACTGAGCAAAAGGGTTCCTTTTTACTTGTTTTTCTGTGGTTTGCAAATGGGTAATGAGGAGGAGGTTGACTAGCAGTAGTTCCTGGCTGATGGCTATTGTGCTCTAAGCAGGCAAACAGGCAATCACAGCACGGCCAAGGTTGAGCAGGAATAACTGCTGCTTACTTGCCTCAATTGTTCCTTCTGGGTGGGGATGGGACCCCAAGATGAGGTGACCAGGGATTGCAAAAGGCACCAGGTCCGAATTTAATGGGAGTCCAATTCTCACCATCATCATCTGAGAGAATTCCTCTATTTTCTGAGAACTAGCAGCCCAGCACATGTAAACCATCAAGTCTTCTGTGTGCTTGCTTTTGACCCATCACATCTAGTCTGACCTTTACTTTTCAGTATCTTTCACTGAAAGCCATCTTACAGTGATATGGGTGAAGGAACTACTTCATTTGGCTCTGGTTCAGTACATTCTATCACTGATAATCCCTAAATCCGAAAATGCTGGATTCCTTAGCCAGCATGTTCAGGAATGTCTGTAAAGCTTACTATGCACAGCCTAACATGATTGGCTTGATTGCAGACTGGAAAGAATAAAAGAAACAGAAATGCTTTCCTTTGAAGGAGAATTTTAGTAGCTATTTCCCACAGAGGCAGGAAGAGTTTTCATAGAATCTAATCCAAAACAGCTCCATCTATAAAAGGGGATTGAAAATAAATCCTTTTTTCATTTGCATTGCCAGTTGGTTGGTTGATTTTTTGACTCTAGCTGTAATTTAACTCTTCACTTCTAATTATTATTGTGAGCGATAATACATTACAATGCACCCAGGCCTGTCCTCCTTTTCCCTTGAAGCCACTCATAATCAGAATATTACCATGCTTGACTGGAATACAGTTCAAGGCCCTTGTGTTTCCTCCAAGAGGTATATGAGGCTGCCTGGAGGCAGGCATTTCTCCACCCCACTATTGACAGGGAAAGGCTTGAGATGACCTGGCACCCCTTTGCCAAGGTTGTTTTCCACTGGGTGCTGCCAATAAATGTGTCAACTGTTATTTGAAAATGAAGAGAAAAGATGAAAAAGGTATAAGGGATGTGACTGTAGCTCATATGCATAGGCGACAAATAGGGGAACTGATGTTAACCACAGTCTGAGAAGCTCACATGTCGGAGTGGTTGGCCACCCATTTTGGCTCTTCTCTCATGGCAAAAGCATTTCCACAAAGAACCAAGTCAAGAAGGAATGAGTTTCTAGTTCCCACTTGGCTATAAAATTCACTGGATGTCTTTGACTAACTCTACGTCACTGACTCTTAGTTTAACCTACCTCACAAGGTTGTTGTGAGGAGGACGATCATGTAAGTGACCCTCGATTCCTTTCATAAGAAAAAAATGGTGGTATAAAAATCTACTGGCAGCTGAATGGTAAAAATCGGAAAGGAAAGGAAAAGAAGATTATTACTATTATTATTCTAAGTGCAAGGTAAATCGTGGCAGTGTGCTGCACTCTGATTTCCATCATTCCCAGGCACTGTAGGTACTGGGAGCTGAAGTCTAACACATTTAGGCGGTGGCGGCGGCATGGGGAATACAGCTCTTAACCGTACAGGGCAGATTAAGCTTGCCTTAAATATAGTTATGGAGTGCTTTCTTACTCTCATGTCAGTAATGGAATACAGACAAATAGCTATTTTAGAAGCAAAGTATTTAGCATTGCCACACTAGAAAGTGATTCTTTCTGCATTTTCCATTTTTGTTTTGACAGTTTAAAAGGTGGTCTAGATGCAGTTATTGACTTCATCAGTTTTGCATGATAATGAAGCCAGTGATCTAGTGAGTTGTCACCTTGCCAAAATCATTAATGAATTTTCCATTAATTCCATATAATTGTAGGCAGTTACTTTATCAGTGGGATGAAATAACTTTCTCAAACAGGTTTTAACAGGTATTTAGTATTATTGACTACAGGGGGTTAAAGTAGAACATTGAAAACAACTTTGTGTGGTTTTATTTTTTTAAAGACAGCATCTCAACAGAATTTCAAACCAGTGGTAGATTTTTAAAAAATGTTTATCACTGTTGGCCAACTAATAAGGAACTGAACATTAAACAATATTTTCTGGCACAAGCAGACACTTGATAAATATCTTGGAAGAGCACAAAAGCAAAGTTCTAAAGGATATGTAAACCAGAATGGCTGCAATGAAAAATTACTGACGAATGTTGCAGAATAACTACTACATCCTCAAATGCAGTACAAGATATGAAATCCATCATGCTCAGTCTCTATATATTCTCAATTCTTTTCAATCAAGGAGAATCTAATCCTATGAAATTGTCATACCAACATAATTGAATTGCACACAGAATAGTGTCCTCATTGAACTTGCTTAGCATTCTCCCCCAAACAGTTCAGTTTATCAGTTAATGAACTGGCTTCCATTTTACTTCTCTGGTACCTAAAAGAACTGTCTTGACAAGAGAACTGAGGTCCTCATTCTACCTGAGATCTCAAGGGTGGGATTAGTGCCTCAGTGCCAAACTAACGGCTAAAACTACCAAAGTTCCTTAGCCGCATGAGCAAAGGCATTGTCTACTGTTTTCTCTTCTGAACATCATCCCCAAAGAAGGACATAGTCCTTCTTATTCCAGTCTAAATTCAAAGAGCAAAAATTATCGGCAGAATAGAAATTAATTCCTGTGAGGAAATATTGACGGCACTTGGCTTATTACTGAGAAGAGAGGTCTGAGAGAGGCAGGATATGACAGTGCTTTTTAAGTACCTAATGGGCTGTCACACAGAAGAATCTGGCAATATTTTCTGTATCATCCATGCAGGACATGAAATAACAGGCTTAAAGAAGACAGATTTTGGCTGAACATCAGGAAAAACTTTGTAACAATCAGAGCAGCCAGAGAATGGACCCAACTGCCTAAGGAGATGGTGTGCTCTCCATTGCTGGAGGTATTAAAGCAGAATTTCAACAGCCATCTGTCAAGGATGCTTTACATCAAATTTCCACAGTAAGCAGGGAATTGGACTCAATGGCCTAAGTGGCCCCTTCCAACTTTATAATGTTATGCTCTTCAATCTGCTGCATTGTGCAAGATCTACACAAGCAAGATGATGGGGCAGGGATTTCATGTTCAGGCTACTCATCTGCATAGTTTCTTTCCCTGCAATGGACAGAGTCAGTGATGCTGGCAAAACTCCAGATTAGATGGATTGTAAATCAAATCTGCTAGGTCCATAATGCTTGTATGTGCACCCAGCTTGAATGGCTACCCAAACCTATTAATGTCGAGACTGATTATCAGCACCTGCACTTTAGGCATGATTTTTACCTAGTCCTTTCAACCCAAATGGATTTTTTTAAAGTTCTTAGTACTTTAGAAAACCTTCTGTCAAACTTGTAGCAACACAGTGCTCCAGAGATAACACTTCGACCTGACAGACACTTCCTGGAGTGTTCCCGTGACTGTGAGAGGGGAGAATCATCCACTGGTTTTTGGTACTTACCATAAGGACAATCAGCTGATTGTGATTAGCCACAATCTACTCCCCTTCAACATCAGCATCCCCTCATACCTACTCCCACATTGTTCGGGGAGACCTAGACACTCTGGGGAGGCCTTTCATGAGGCTCAGAGGGGCAAGGAGGAGAGAACAGGAAGATCTCAGACCTTTGGTCCATCTAACCCAGGATTGTCAATGCTGACTAGCAGCAGCTTTCCAGGGGTTCAGGCAGAGGGTTTGAACCCTCCCTATCTTCAGAGATTGGACAGGGATCACCTGCATGCAAACCATATGTGCTAACACTGAACTTTGGCCCTTCCCAAATGTAACTTTCATCCTAACCGATCTGTTTATTATTCCAGGCTCAAGACTGCAGACCCCTGACATGTTGGGAGACAGCTTAATTGGAAGCCACCTTAATGTTTCAAATGAAAACGAGTCAGGGCTGCCAGGAATGGGCCTGTTTTAATGCAGGCATGAGTTGGTAAGGAAGCTACACAGATGGAGAATGGGTGATTCAGGAAAAGCATTAGAGAATATTAGGTGATTCAGTTGAAAAGATAAGAGCTGACTAGAAGGGACAGGACATGTGAATTGCAGATGCACAGAATCATGAACCTGTCAGGAGCACTATAGCACAATGGACCTGGACTGGGAAGGGAATGGAAAGGATTTCCCTTTGTGCGTGGGAATCATGGAGTGAGATGGCTTGCCTGTAGTGGGAAAGGCCAGGAAACTATTGTGATCGTGAGCAGGCGCAGGTCATGCACGTTCTGTCCTCAGGTCTGGGTCTTCTTTATATTGCCATTGTGTTCCTCAGTCCTCTCCATCCAGCCCTGGGATTGCTGTCTGGTGCTTACGATCAAGAAGCACCATGATATTTAGCATTTCCAATGAGAAGCGGAATTCATTTTGTTTTCAGGAAGTCCTGGGTATAATCTAAATGTCAGCTGAGACCTGGGAAGGTCACTCACTTATCTGTTGGCCATACTTCACTTGCTTAGATAGCTGTTACTCACTGTTTTGATGACTTTGAATGAGATTTGGCCAGGAGATCAGGTGGTTCTGGGCTTTAAAGTCAGCTTTAAAGTGCTGTTTACCACTGGATGGGCTTCACCAAGGCCAACTGGCTGGCATGGGAATGTTGAAGGTGCATATGCCACTATCTTTTAAGACTCCTTCCCAGTAAGTTTTGTGCAAAGCATACTAATTTTGTCTAGTTTAATGAGAGCAGATATGATTATGCTAAACCCCAAAGCCCTGGAAGGAATCTCCCTAAGAGCAGAACTTCAAAACTGATCCAGTTGCAGGAGTTGCTGAGTCCAGCTCCTGCCATTTCTTTCTGGGTTTCCTGATAGAAGAAGAGCTGTAAGCACTGTGCTCTGTACCTGCCACTCCTTTGTAATCTGCAAATAGAACTGTTCAAATGTTACTCATAAATGTGCTTATTGTCTCTGGATTCCAGTGAAGTACCATTGTCACAGACAGAACAATTCCCCATGGGTGTGAGGACTTGACTGACTTGTCAGTCAACAAACCTAGTAAATCATCTACATGCCTATTCAGAAGTAAGTGGGCATGCAAGTGTTGGTTGATTCAAACTTGGAATCTGGCCCAGTTCTGGGACAGAATGCACCTTGGCTGCCCTGATTAATGTGAAGCAAGACAAAGGGAATGTGCATTTTTTGCATTAGTTGATTTCACAGTGATTTTCAATCCCATTGACCAACAGTATCCCCTAAGAATGTCTCTGTGGTCTGGGCAGTGAAGGCACAATTTTGTGGCTTTTCTGTTCCTACATATGGGGCAGGTTCAGGGAATAGCACTGGGGGCCAGATGTGCCTCCTTGGCAGCCTTGCCGTGAGGAGCCTCAAAGTGCTCTTCTATCACCAGAGCTATTAAGAGGCTCTATGAAGCAGCTGAGTACAGTCATCAGGAGTGAACCCAGGACCTGGGGCAAGGTGCTGTCCATATGGTGAGCAGACCCAACCCTATTTCTCCAGTGCATCTTAAATAGGAGAAGCCCTGATTCTGTGAACTGCCCAGGGAGGCTTTGAGCTGATGGATGGTGTAGAAATATAATTAATAAATGTGCAGCCTAGATCAGTGCCTGGCCACATGAATGAGGGCCCCTAAACTGAAGCCAAATACCATTAAGACAGAGGTACTGTGAGTGAGTGGTTACCAGTGCTATGATTTTGGGTAATTACCAGAACTGGAGGGGATTGTTGTCCTCCTGTGGAGCAGTTTCAATATTTGTGGGTGCTTCTGGATTCTCCCCTTTTTTTCCTATTTCAGGGCTTCCGATTCACAGAGATGGGTTCCTACTTTGTCCTGCTGTTATCCCACTCCCCATCTTTTCAACTTTAAAATTAGCATATATGCAGTCTCTCTTTGTCAGTTTCCTTGTATATCACCTAATCCTCTTGGATTCTTCCAGTGAAAGCTGAACCACACAAGGAAATTTACAAGGAAGGGCTACTTATATCAGGTAGTTGAATCTGCCCTCTTGTGAAGTTGCAAATAGACAGGGGAGTTTACATTTTTTAATTAATCTATTTTTTATTTTAATTTAATCTGCTTCCACCAATTTCCATGTATGCATACAGATTAAAAATCTGAGTTCCCCAAGTTGGCATCATTAAAATAGGACACACCAGTGAATCTCAGTGGATTCTTCTGGTGGGTCACATTGCTACGGACTGCCAATTGCCCCTTTGAATGACTGCCCTGCGCCATGGCTCAACCATGCATTATATTACAGGCAGGAAGACAGTCGGAGCTGGTCAGAGAGCAAAACTGCTATTGTAATATTTAATGAGAATGGGAAGCATTTGAAGGGGAAAATATGAAACCCACAGGAAGGCAGGAGCAATGTTTGGGAATGTGGGCTTTAAAGTGTACTTATACCAATATCTCACGGAGGCTTGAACCGAGCTGGAAAATACCTGCCACAGAAAAAAGAGAAAACCACTGAGAAATCCACGTAGATCTGGTGTTGACTGTGCTCATGAAATCAAACTGCTACACAATTGACTGTAGATGCAGGTAAAGCATGCAGATTAGTGGTAACCCCCTACCATTAGTGGCAATCCACTAACATTGGCCTCCACGGTTGGTCAAGATGCCCACCCTTGCCTCAAGCACTGAATGTAATAACTAATGGAACAGCAATTCCAGGTTCATATGTTGGAGATGGTTGGAGCTGATCCCAAGTGGAACCCAAACAAAGACATGATTATCTCTGGGGCATTTGGCAATGGCGGGCTTCTTGGCTAAGCCTGGAAGACAGAAATGGAAGCGTTTCAGGGGTGGTCTCAGGGTCAAGCTCCTTTGAGTCTGTGTGAAGCTCATTGTCTTTGCTGGGAACAGTTTCTCTTTCATTCACTTGCTGTAAATTCCAAGGAATTTTTGGTACATGCTGTGCTGTGTGGAGAAAAAAATACCCTGAGCCACATCCTTTTCATTCTGCTGAAGTCTTAACATGCCCAATGAGCTTATAGGACAAACTGGTCATTGACTGCACTGACCCCCGCATGTTTAACTTTTGGGACTCCTATTTTTCCTCCCTTTCCCCCCTCCTTTTTCTTAGTTTTGGACACTAATGCCAAAATACAGACAATTTTCTTCTTCATCCCTAGGTCTAACTGTACAAAGGATTTGTGCATAAAATGCAAAAAAGGAAAGAAAAAGGCAGATACTCAGACTCTTAAGTCACCAGTTTTGCTGACAGTGAGCATTATTGTAGGGGGAAGTGAGAGAATGAAGGAATGGACATTATTTTGCTTTTCACGTATTAACTGGGCCTCAGGGGGATTGTTTTTGGCTACAAACTGGAGTGTGGCACTGTTACTTAAGATGGAAGCTGGTAGGCAAAGGGCTTTTTTTAAGCTGTCATGTTCTTTGGTCTTCCACAAGAGAAGACAGACCAAGGCAAACCAAATCACAGCATGACCCAAGGAGAGAAAAAGGCAGCAATACAGAACATTAAAGTATCAACAATTCACTTAAAATTATTTCCACAACTGAGTCAAGTTACAGTCTACAGGAGGAAAACATGCCAGGCCTTGGCAGCCCGTTCTCTTTCAGGGGGCGACTTCCTTCCCAATCCCAAGTATTACTGATCAGTTAGCATCAGCATGAAACAAGCTCCGCCCAGAAAGCTTCCCAAAAGGAAATGTTACTGGGGCAAAAAGTAATCACAGCACACAGCTGTTTCTGTTTGTAATGGTCCTGATGCTTTGAAGAAATGAGAAAACACCTTAGTTCTGGGTGTGAGCCAGAGTACCACCCTTTTCCCTTGGGCACAGGTAACCACACACCATCAGCTAGCTCTGTAGATACAAGAAAGTGGCATCTGCCAGTGACTATTCAACAGCTATAAAACTCTTCTTGGAGAGTTTGTGCCAACCACATGGCATTCAGTAGTTCAGACAATGTCACTGGTTGATTATATTTACAAGATATGTTCTAATTCAAATGGCTCAGATTAAGAGTCAAAGTCCAAGTTCTTCCCAATTTCATTAGTGTTATGCTATGCGGCTGCAGATCTTCAGTGACATCACAGCACTTCAGCCAATAGGGCTGGGATCTCTCCACCAACTGTGGGTGCCAATGAAGCAACTATTGCATGTCCTTCAGGCCCAGTAGATCAGTATCAAAGCCCACAGTAGCTTTGGGCCATATTCAACTCCTGGATGATGAACATAAGTTTCACTGTAAATAAAATTCCATCTATTTGTATTTGAAGTCCCTGCATCCCACTGGATGGGTATTTCTTTGGGACTAAAACAGAACTTTAGTCAGATTATTTATTTATCTATTATATTTATATCCTTTTTTTTCTTTTCAAGGAACTCAAGGTGGCTTACATGATTGTCTTTCTCCTCCTTCTCCTCTCAGTCATATCTTTACAACAACAGTCCTGTGGGAGAGGTTGAAATGAGAGTCTGTGACTGGCCCAAAGTCACCCAGGTAGCTCCATGGCTGGATGGGGACTAGATTGTGTGAGTCCCAGCACCACAGATTGTATAACCACTACACCACACTGGCTCTTCATATTGGGCTGATATAGATTGTTACTGGACCATTTAAAATTCCTGCTTCAGTATATTTGCACTTTACTGGTAGCATTATAAACATTATAAATCTCCCATGTTGTTGTTCCCCATTCCAATATTTACTTTTATAAATGGCACATTCTGTAGATCATGGCAACAGGTCCTTCTTAGAGAGAATGTTGGGGCAAATTATCTAACCTTTCTATCTCACCTTCTATCATCAGGGACAACTCTGGAGATCCCCAAATGGCCTCAACTTTTCCCATGGGCATACCTTCTTTCCCCAGCCACTGATTATTCAGTGGTTTCTTGACTTTTATGCAGTTTCCCTCATACTAAAAGGCTGAAATGCCTCTTCTAGTTTGGTTATAGCAGTAAATAATTCAAGCTATAAAAAGCTTGTTATTGTTGAATTTTGAGCTCAATCTCCTTTGCCTTCATGCTGGCAGAGGCAAAGCTGTAGGACTTTTTAGAACTGTAGGACTATCTTTAAACTTACGTAGGATTGTACCCTCCTGGATTCTTTTTTTTTCACTCAAGCATTCTCAAAGTTATTTGCATAAATTGGGAGTCTTTCTTTCTTACAACTCCAGGGAGCCAAATGGAACCAAGTTCAAAATAGTGGCTGATGGGGCAGAGGTAGATACATAACGATGGCTCAGAAACAGTAAGGAAGCAAGTTACTTACTATACCTATGCTGGAAAACAAAAGTACAAATCCACATGTGGGTTACTATAGATCAGGGATTCTAATAGCCTGATTTGTGGGATAGGATGGAGTATTTATACTTGCTATTGGTAAGCAAACTTCTGCTGGTCATTTAGAGATCTACTAGAAATGATCAAATAATCTATTAGTAGATCTGATCTATCTTTAATCTGTACCTAGTTTAAATAATACAGAGTGACTTACAAGTATGTTTTAATACTTCTGTTTACAGTTTCAGGCTCCATCATGCATATCTCTGTCTTAAAACTCCATCCCCCTATGTTTGATCTTTACTAAGGTAAGAGAAGACATGAAAGAGGTGTTCAAAATTTTGCACAGAAAGGAGAAATTGGATAAGGAGACAAACTCCATCTTTCAAACTACTAGAATCTGTGATCATCCATGAAGTTGATTGGTGGAGGATTCTGGAAAGATAATAGGAATACTTCTTTATACAGCATATGCTTAAACCATTTAATTTACTTTCACAAAAATTCATGATGGCCACAACTTTGCATGCTTGAAAAGGGAACTGGTCAACTTTATAGAAAAGAGGCTGCCAATGGCTTCTAGGCCATTGGTCTGATACATCATGGACCTTCTTCAATTTTGTCTTCAGTTTTGAAATTTATCAAGCATACAAATATGAAAACCATGCTAGATTGGTCCAAGAGATTTTCTAAGTCAGAGCTAAAATAATTCTAATTCAGCTCACCCAAAAATACCATGTGCAAACACAAGAAACTCATGTTGATGAAAATGCTTTATAGGAGATACACTAGTCAGGAACCTGCCATTGGCAGCAGCCCTCTGTTGAGTATGCTCTCAGTGGCCAATCCAGGTTGGCCTCTGTGTAATGTGTGAAATGGTATTTAGCATGTTGAAACTGTAAGACATGAGTTACCTGCTCTGGCTAAGAAATGATTCATTAGTTACACAAATTATAGCAAGCCCTGCTAATTCCAAGTAAGTTGAATGACCAGGGCATTACTGGGTTGTTTTGCATATTGCAACCTTCAGGGAAAGGAACAACACAGCACACTCATATGGTTAATAGACTGGTGCTGTGGGCTTTTTATGCAACATGAGAAAACCAAACAGATGGCAACATGGCAGACTCAAGTTGCTCCCAAGAAGCACTTTAAACGAACCATTCCTTACATACACTTCTCATGTTCTCAGTCTGGTTTGTACCAGCCAAGAAAAACCTTCTGCATAAAAATGTACCAAGTAAGAATACCAAAGAGTGAAGGCTTGCAAAGATACATATTTTAAAACAATTTTTATTTGCAATGGATTTCTTCCCCCACAAAGTTAGAAAATATGGAATGATTCCTCCAGTTCCTGGAATGCATATGTTAGCTTCACAACAGGGATAAATCCTCAGGCTGGAGCAAGGAAGAAACAAGCTAAATTCCCTCACAACACCCCTATCATTTTCACCCCCTCTGGCTGATGCTATTTGCCTTTTTTAAAACCTGCACATTAAATTCAGGGATGCATTTAATATCACTTGTAGTTTGGGATGGCTTTTAGTTGTATAGAAAAGAGAAATAATTGTTGCTGAATACGGAAGCCCATGCCACAATTCTAGGGGCAATTCCTTTGTGAATGTTTCTGTTACATTCATCCATGTTGGCAGAGGTAGTTTATAAAAGGAAAAGTATGCCTTTCTGTTTGAATTTGGTCCAAAAAATGGATTCAAATATTCCTATTGAACAAACTCCCATATGGGGACAAGGTTTTTCAGCAAATGAAATAAAAAGGGACAAGGAGTAATATTTAAATCCCCATCATATACAGTGTAGGTCTTCCCTCTTTGATTCCCACGGCAATAGACTAGTTCCTGGTTCTCACCTTACTTGGGTCATATATTTTGCCAGATCATGACAACAGAACCAGATCAGTTCCCACTACATTTTAGGTTCTGAAAATAGCTCTGAAGTTCATCTGTCTCTGGCTGAGAACAGATGACAAGTGCTCCAGGGGAACGACAGCACAGAGCAAGCAAAAGAAGCCAGGTTTGCTAAATCCATGCCGCATCCAATCAAAACCTTAGTGACATCCCCTCTTCTACTGCAGTAGCATCATGCTAGCTGAGGATGATGAGACTTCTAGTCCAACGAAGTAGGAGGGTACCAGGTGGGAAAGTCTGATCTGGCACACTGGCAAGCCATGTGGAAAGGCAGGATTTTTATGACCTGAGATAGCCTGAAAAGTCATTGAAGCAATGAAAGACTGGATGAAGGGAGCCTGAGATCTATCTAGGAGATGAAATTCACCAGTGTTACTAGAATTAGAGAGGACAGGCAAAGAAACAAAAGGATATTTGGGAATTTGTTTGCTTTCACTGTATTCTGGAATAGGTGCAGGATGAAGTGAAACCCGGAAATAGCATTATATAGAATAAAAGGAATACATACATAAATCAGCAGAGCTGCTGAAGTACACTTCAGATATTAAGATTTCAGATATTTCTGTTTTGTTAGTCACTCTAACATATCACACACGTGATAGCATAGGTGTATAGGAATCTCTACAACAAATGATGTGAAATTGTGTTCATCTAAAATAACAAGAAAAACAATGATGATTATGATGTTGGCAAAGTAAAGCATGAATTGCTTGGCTTTTTCCCTCAGGATTTATTACAAATTCACTGTCTTGCCACTTTCTATCCTTTGTTGTCGCCAGTGAACTGTATTTATTTAGGGTTTAATCCAATGCATATTTAGACCGAAAAAGGCCTATAACTCTCAACTGACTGGGGCATGGTGGGAATTGTTGATCTTTTTTTCTTTCTCAACATACACAGAAATGCTCTTCAGGCTCCCATTCCAATTCTCCCATAAATAAGTTTCCACCGGATGCATAACAGGCAGAAAATAAAGCAATTATGCAATTTTATATATTTATTTATATCCTGCCTTTTTAAGACTTACAAGGAACCCAAGGCAGCTTACATGATCCCTCTCTTATTCCCTATTTTATCCCCACAACAACTTTGTGAAGTAGGTTCTGTTCAGAATCAATGACTTGCTCAAAGTCAGCCAGGTTCTAATCACCACTTGTGTCTGAGCAGGGTCTAGAACCTGGGTCTCCAGGCCGTAGTCCAACACTCTAACCAGTATAAACTCAACAATTTTCTGTGCCATGAATATGGCAAAGAGTGAACAACAAGCACTTGAAAGACTTCTGTAACAGCACAGAGGGGAGGAGAATATTCCTTCAAATATGATATTTAAGCTGATATTTGATAATAGCCGCTTAGTCCTGAAAGTGAGTTTGATGTGTGTGGTCTACTTATAAGGCAGCATCCAGCCTTTTTTCACATGCTCCTGTTATAAGGGAGGATACACACATCCATCACATCTTTTTAAAGATAAAGCCTATTGAACTGGCAGTACAAAATGTTTCTGAGTGTCTCTGGCAACTCTCCACCCAGCCACTGGTGGGATAAGGACTGCTTGCAACAGGTTCCAACATCTTTTCTTGTTTTGATTTCTATCCGATGCCATCTAGGGATTTCAGAGAAATCTACAGCTGCTTAAACTGGGATTGGATTTCTCTGGACCCAGGCCGTGGATTCTGCAGTCTATAGTTAAGACTGATCTAGGCCTGATACAGTCCTCCAGATATTCTGGTCTTCAATTCCTATCGTGGCCAACAGTCAGGTTTGGTAGAAGTTAAACCATAGTGCTGATCAATCCTGGTGCCATACATGCTACTTTTAATTTTTAATCAGAAATACCACCAGCCAATGACCCTTTTATCGCCTTCTCCTCTTTCTGCACACCATTCATAATTTCGTACATGTCTAAAATACCTCTCCTTAATCACCTTTTTCTAAACTAAACAATCCCAATGAATAAGTTCATTGTATTGTATCACTGCACTGTTTAAATCATGCAGTACACAAACTTGAGTATGTTTATGACCCCACTCATGCTGCATGGAAATGAAATTCAATGTCTCTTACATCTTCGTTTTTCTTTGCTTCCAATGGGATGTTTTTGGCAACACAGATAATGTGTGAAGCTATCAAAATAAAAAAATGAAAGCCAATAAAATACTGTTAATTATTTAAATTAAAAAATGTTATTCCCACTCCTAGACTAAGTAGACATTTATGGGAGAGCTAAATGGTTTTCTAGGCATGTTAAGCAAGTGATCATTTCAGAAATGCCAACAGGTTTTATGAGGACGTTGAGGAAGATTTCTTGTATGTATGTGCCAATGGAAACGTTAAAGAATGTAATCAGGCCAGGTGGGCAGGGATGCTGAGGGCAGAGAAGATGGCATTTTGAATTTGGAGAACAAGCCTACTTGTCATGGTTGAGGATTCTTTGAAGTAAATTGCCATCTAACTGAAGGCTAAGATGTACACTTAAGATATAATATTCATCATCTGTCTTTTAAATGAAGGAGCAATCCAGGGCTTAGAAATCCTTCCCTACACAACAGTGCAGA
This sequence comes from Varanus komodoensis, assembly GCF_004798865.1. Classification (NCBI taxonomy): domain Eukaryota; kingdom Metazoa; phylum Chordata; class Lepidosauria; order Squamata; family Varanidae; genus Varanus; species Varanus komodoensis. Next base: position 14,511,575 of record NW_025335661.1, on the reverse strand, counting down.
CTCATTGATTGTAGATGGGAATGCTTTAAGCTTTTACAGATCTGTTAGCTGATACCTGTTAGCTGTTAAGGGAAATTTAATGCCTCGGGTTCCAGCAGGAGTGCTCTTGTTTTGGGTTTTAGCCAGCCACTTATTTTCTCCAGGATACTCCTTTTGAGGTGAAATCTTCCGCATGTTTAGACAGAAAAAAATGTCCTACAACTTGGTAGTGCTGGCTGGGGAATGTTGAGAGTTGTGCAGCTTTTTTCTGCCTAAACATGCATAGGATTGTGCCCATTCTTCATTCTTTGTCTTCCTTTCCCAACTGATGCTATATATTCTGGGGCTACTGAAAAAGGTCTGTCATCATTGGAGAGGTCTTGGGTTTGTTCTCGTTTTTTACATTAATTTTTTTGGTTAGGGATTTTTTTGTTTGTTTATACTATTGAAAGTACGTTGATCAAGGCAAGTGATTTTTTTTAGTCTTCTTCCCTCCACTCCACTTAAAAAAAATAACTGAAGCATTATTGTCATCTATGCAGGATCATTGCTTTCTGGATTTTCCTATGTTTCGGAATGAGGAATCAGGCAATACAATTGCTGCCTATTTAAAAACAATTAGGGAAAGGCTTCCATATGCTAAGGATTAGGGACACTGTAAGTGAACTGACCTGTGTTTGCACCATTTGTTTGCAGGAAACAGACATTTGAAAACAAAAACAGTTCCTGATGATCTTTCCTCTCTTGATGCTGTCAGCTTCTTTTTTCTGGCTTCTTTCCCCCCATCTCCTTTCTTCTCTGGGATTGCTGTTTTTCGCTTGCCAAGCAATTCCAGCAAGGGCTTCAGCACATGTGAAGAGTGGCAGGATTATTTAGTTGACAAGAAGAGTACACTACCTTAAAAACAAGCTAAAAATATAACATTGGAAGAACAGTATCTAAAAGCAAGATTTTCATAAGGTTTCTGACTTCCTCCAGAGCACACCTTTAGATTGCAAGATCCTTTAGCAATAAATGGTGATCTTTTGACCTATTTCTGGAATAATCTAGGGTGGCTGCTTGTGCTTTATGGAAAAAGAGGGTGCCAATTTGAATATTGTGTGTATATACAGATTTATGTGTATAAATGCAGAAATTGTAACAATGCTTTAAATGGAAGTACATGGTCTCTCACCATATTGGAGAAGTTTGACTATGCTTGCTCAATCTGCTGTTTCCTGGTGGATATCAGCTGCTTCCACGGATGGATGCCAAGCCACTGATCTGCCCTTTATCTGTAAGAAAGGCTAAAACTATATAGCACATAGAAAAGAGAGCTCTTCTTAGCCAGTTCTCCAAAACAGAGGACTGGTCTCTGTAAAGTAGGACACCTGCCCCCTTTACACTGCTCCCCCCCCCCCCCGCCATGCCTGCTCCATGAGGGAATAAGTTTAGGTAGAATAGGAAGGGGTAGAGTTGGAAGGGGCCAGAGGATCCAACTCCCTGTTTGGTGCAGGTCACCAAGTTAAGCCATCCCTCTCAGTTGGTTGTCCAGTTGCATCTTGAATGCCTCAAGTGTGGGAGGCCACCACTTGGTCGACTTTTAGCCTCTTGCTCAGTGTTGCGTGGGATGACTTGCAGTTCTTCCACTGCAGGATACTCTCCGGTCTCAATCTTGTGCAACTGAAAGTTCAGAGTATCTTCTAGTTCTTCTGTTCCTGTCACCTTTTTCCAGGGACTTTCCTCTTCATTTTTCCTTACCTCAGGATTCTCCTCTTGTGCCTCAGCTTTCTGTTGCATTTCTAGTCCCTGTGCTAACCTTAGCTTTTGCAGTTCCACCACTCTGTCTAAAAACTCTTCCTCTTCTCTTCTTCCCCTGGAGTGGACACTTGGAGCAGCATTTTAACTGTTAACATTATTGGTTTTATTTGGCCAGGGCGGCTTATTTTATACTGTATTGTTGTATTTTAATTTAATATTTATATTTTTAATTTATATTATAATTATTTTAACTTGATGATGTGAGCCGCCCCGAGGCTTCGGCGAATGGGGTGGCATAAAAATGTTTTAATAAATAAATAAATAAAATAGTGCTGTCACCTTTTCTTCCAACAGGGCTCCTAGCTGGCGCCTGTTGCACATGTAGGCCATGTTGACTTCAGGGAAGGAAACAAACATTGCGCAGACCTTGCAGGTCACCACCACTTGGGGAACTCCTCAGTCCATTGTTTCTGCTGCCTTTTTGATTCCACCACCCTGCTCCTGTTGTGACAACAAATGATTCATCCTGTCTTCCCTGAAGCTTAACAACAGAGTCCTACCATAAAATGAGGGCGTGTTACAAGGACCAAGAAAAAAAAAAAGGCGGGGAAATGAAAAAGGGAAAGAAAAGAAGCTGGGGACTTCCCCCACTAAATTCCTGTGAGCTCTCCCTATTCACTCGCTCAGATCTCTCTAGGAGCTTGGTTGCTTGCATCCAATAGGCCCTAGAGCAGCCGGGACAGCTTCCTCTGATCTGCTAAGGTAGGAGCTGGGAAGCAGAATGAACCGAATATGCAGGTCTTATGTTGCATGATCAAACTAAGGAGCCAGACATAACTCGAAGAGGGTGGAACAAAATCTACAGCTTAACAGAAAATAGTGAAAGTACTGTGAATGTGAAAGTAGGGCAAACTGATTTCAGGGAAACTTCCTCTGGCAAGACAAGCCAGCATGCATACATGATCAAATTTTAGGAAGCAGAATAGGAAGAGCAGAAAAGAAAGAAGCCATTTTAAAGGAATTTGTTGCTCTACTCCCAGACCATCTTCGTGGGCTTCCTATTCATTTTTAAATACAATTTAAGGTGCTGCTCACCTGGAAAGCCCTAACTGGCTTAGAAGCATTTAGAAGAGGACAAGAGATCAATAGTAAAGCAACATGTATGCAAGAACTGCCAGGTTTGGCCACCAGCATCTCTAGGTAGGGCTGACCTTGGTGAACCCATTTGACTCAATGTAAGGCAGGTTCTTACAATATCTAAAGGCTCCCCTGCTTCTAGATGATCCTGTCAAGGTCAAGTCCATATGAGGGGCCTGGAACAGTCCACTACCACTGCAATCTAGTCAAGACTCCCTTAATTGTATTTAGCTGAAATCTCCCCGATGTTCAAAAACCCCCCTTCTGGGCCAGATTACTGCGCTTGCCAGTACTACCATTCTGACTGCCCACAATGCAAGGTAATGGGAATGGGGATATGGTATTGCTCAGGTTAGGAATCATGATTCAAGGATAGCCATATTAGCCATAGCTTGTTCCTATTTTCAGCTATGAAATTTTGGGATATATATGTATCTTTCTTGTGAATACCAGTCTAGCCTCTGGCTGTAGCAGAGACAGAATACAGCCAGTCTTGCTGTTGCGCAGAGTGGTCACAATTCAGTTAGCAAATTAAGGACATTTCTCAATAGTGACAAGTGTCCATCAGCATCACTTAAATGCCCTATGGACACATTTCACATAAATATAAATGAGAATTAAACTGTATAAAAACCCAGGCTGAAACCATGTGAGATATATATATCTATATTTATAGATAAGTAGGTGGGTAGATATATTTTTGGTGCGGCATCTAAACAATAGTCTGTAATATTGGATTTTGTGCCTATTTCTTCTCTGTCTGCATCCTATTCTTTCCTTTTGCTTTGCACAGTGTTTGTGCTGCCTCAAAGCGAGTATGTAAATGATTTTATTTGACTAGGGGACATAACTGTGGATGTTTCTTCTTATTTTCAAGACTCATTTCAATAATGATGTTAAACTCACTTTTCTGCTGGGGATGGCTCTATAGGAGCAGTGAGGGCACATGAATGCAGCAGACCAATATGTATAGACACAGGTAATTATGTACATGCAGCTCTGATATGAGTCTCCCAGTAATCTCACATCTAAACGCCGAATCAGGATGTTGCCTGCCTTACATCACTGATAGACTGATCAGATCCAAGCCTGTTATGGCATACCTGGCTGGCCTGCTTTAGTGGGCACATGCTTTCCCTGGGTGAAGTAGCCTCCCCAGCTGCAGGGTTGGATAGAGGATTGCTCCTGCACCTGATTCCTTCAACCAGGGACATTTAGCATGCAGCTTCCCCTCCCAATCAGCAAGGCAAGCTGCATGTTAAGGAAGGGGAATCAGAGATGAAGCAGGGATGCTGTTCGTCCTCCCAACAGGGTTAGGGATTGATCCTCCCAATCACACATTAGCAGTAACAAGGAGCATCTCTCTCCCTACCGGGAACACAAGCTCCTACTCATCTGTTGGGGGTGGAGGGAGCAGGGACTTGGGGAACAGAGGGATGAAGGACCAATGGAGGAAGGCCAAGTTTCAGCAATCGGGAATACAACTGCAAGCTGGCAGTTCCCCACCTCTGCTGTAGGTTTTTCACTAGGCCCTCCTTTGGAACCTTTGTGAAGCTTCAGCCCAAGTGGCATCTCCATTCTCTTCTTAGCCTACCCAATATACTTTTATGATGACATAAACTTATCTCTAAGGAGTGGTTGCTACCTATTCATTGAGACATAAGCAAATATTTCCTGAGATAGCCATTGCCTTCCACATGTCCAATAGGACACAGATGCCTACTATAGCATGCAACAAGCTCAACCGAGTCTAAATGGAAGAAAATTAACGTCAGCCTCATGTCTATATAGTTCTTGAGTTTTTCTTCCCTTGGCAAACATCACTACCTATGGTGTTACAACCTTTCCGAGGGAGCCAGAGGAAACTGTCCCTGGTTGGGTTATTAAACCTGCTTATCTTTATTGCACAGAGATAAAGTTTGTGCACTGCTGCCACATTTGCTTCAAAAACGGCAAGTGAACAGGAAGTCCAATGCTGCCAGAAAAATTTAACACAAATGCTAATATGCTGAAGGCTTACTTCGGTTGCTTCATATTGATTTCCAGCCAGGATTTGTGCAGTGCGGGGGTAACATTTCAATTGTTTATCATTCCCTTCAGGAGCAAGTCTCATTAAGGTGAATGGGGGTTAGCTTCAGGTAAGTAAGTACAGGGTAGCAGCAAAAACTGGCTCTGAATTAGTGATGCCACTGCATTTTGTAATTGTTCAGCTCACTGGCTGAAACTCATCCATTTGTAATGCTCACCCTTACAGCAAGCCTGAAATGGATTCGCTATTTCAGTGTGGAGCAGGTTGTTGACCTTGGAAAATGCACAGTTAAAAAAATGCACAGATCTCACTACCCCATAAACTTGCACACACCCAATTTTTAGCCATCCTGCCACCAAATCTGGCTTCACCCTGTAAATGTATGCAACACAGACTTACTCCTTCTCTTCTTCCCTCATTGTTGTCCCAGCTCCAACTTTATACTGGCCATCAGTGACAGCAAGGAAGCATCACATGACATCACTATGTAGAAAGGCCACCAATCAGCAAGGGGCTATAATGTGATGATGTAACATCCTGCTTCACTACGTGATTCTAAACTTAGGCCTTCAGGATGCACCTAAATATTGGGCACGCACAACATCATACATGGAACGAGAGTTTGCGTTAAATAGTAACTCGCATCTGCACTCACAAGATAAATCCATCACTTTCCAAGTAAATAACACATTCATTCATGCCGCTGGTTGCTACTCTGAACATTTGCTTGGAAAGGAAGGGGGAAAAGGAATGATAGCTTGTATGCTGCTTGTGGCCTTCCCATGGGTATTAGTTCAGCCAGTCTGGGAAAGCGAGTGCAGCATCAGCAGGCAGACTTACATTCTTACCAAGCTGTGATGTGGGTGGTTACTTGTTCAAACTGCATGCCCCTACCCCAAACTTGCTAGGAAGTCTTAGGCCAGCTTCAGCTCCACTATCTCCACCATGCCTGCCACATTGGAAATTATGTCTTCGGACAGGATTTTGGGAAGTGGTTAAGTGCATTACAGAGGATGGCTTTGGGGGTGATACTGTAATTTTGATACTAGCTTCCCTTAATATAGTTCTGTGTATCCTTCCACATGCAAGGTTCATACCACCTCAGTGACTGGTTTTCAATGTAACTCCCTTACATTTAATTATCTAAACTTAAGAAGGAAAAAAGTGCTGAAAGTGTTGGCACACTACTCAGTTTCAGCATCCCAAAGAACAATGTATGATAGGCTGACAGCCACTCATCTACCACTTGGAAAATGCTATGCTTGCCTTATATGATGCTTGCAACTTGGACCCGTTTCTTTGTACCAAGGAACTGTGCAGGAGTGTGCACATTTCATTGTGGTCGCCATCCATATTTGTATCCCTCTCTCACTTCTTACATGCTGTCATAAACATTTGTTGCAATTTATTATCTTACCATTGTTACAACACCAGCACCACTTTGTTGAATGTCTAGGTGGGTCCAGTGACCAAACAAATAAAATGAAAATCCATGTGGAAGACAATGCAGCCAAGTGGCCTATAGCTGAGTTCATAAATTTAGCTGATGTATGAATCCTCTGGAACCGCAATACATAACCAGTTCTCTCTCCCTCTCCTGTCCCTCCCCCACCCCATGTTAAGCCTATTCAGTGAGGTGTGAATCACAGAATTTAGAAAAAGACTGTGATCAGATGGTGGGTGGGTGGCTGTGCTTGTTCTGAAAACGTCAAGATCTGCTCTGCAATAGGATCTTATGAGCCACTGTGTGGATATTGCAACTCAAAAGAATGAGTGAGAGCTGTCAGTAACACTGGTAAGCACTAAAGCTGCTGGGTCACTGCTTGCCTTGAAGAAGTCTAGAGTTATGAGCACATGGCATCTTGCCAGCAACTGACCCTCAAATGAAGTCAACAGGTGTTGGACAGCTGCATAATCTTGTGAATTTATCTGAACAGCAATATGGAATCCATTTCAGTGAAAACACGTATGATGTCAAACCACTGTTACGTTACTGTATTGTGTATGCATATTTAAATAAATGGGAATATTTAAGGAATGCGAGAGGGGAAAACATGTTTAAAGCATAGTTTTCATTGCATTTGTCAGTTCATTTGCTTTCCCATGGATTTCAGTGGAAAACTCAGTCAGACTTCTGCTGCCTGTAATTTTGGTGTCTTCTATCTAAATGGCTTGACATTTTCAGGAATTCTGCTACAGGATATCAGACTTGCCAAATTTCAGATAGATGGGTGCTGTTATCCCTATTTTGAACCTCATTTTAAAAGAGAGCATATCCTATACCTTTCCAATTACGTTCAGTAAATAACACAACTAAATTCATTAAGCTGACCTTGCTTTTAATTTCTGGGCATTCAGCATGCAATTCGCAAGCATTTGAATACCACCATCAACATCCCAATATCAGACATGTCACACAAGACCCCATTTTATAGGCAACTTTAAAATGTGGACAGACACTGCTATTTAATGACCTGCTCTTTCCTATTATCTCTTCCTTTAACCTTGCTGTGAACTGTGTGTGATGTCCTAGCATATTTCTTCAATGGCAAACAGTTCCTCTAACTCAAAGCATGAAAACAAATGAAGGAGAAAATCATATATTTGTGATTCACTCAAAGTCCCATTTAAACTATTGAAACAAATGATCAAGTGAAGGTTTATTGATTTGTACAATTTTGGTCATTTAAAAAATGAATGTATCCCCTAGCTAAAACGCGACTATTGCAAAAGGGGTAGGAAGTAGGTTAGTTGGGGTGCTGATAATATGGTGTGCCCTGACCCAAGCAAGAAGTTCATACCACTAAGGTAAAGCCAGCAGAATCATCCCTAAATGCAGAATTTTGACTTTTATGGATGGCACTTTTTTTTCTTTTTTTTGGGGGTGTGGGGAGAGATAACAAAATGGGTCATAACCATGGAGTTCCTTGAGTGAAAGGAAATAATTAATAGCTGTGCCTGGTGACTGATTCACCTTTCTCAGGGGTTTTTATCAATAATATCCAAAGGTTTTCTGATTTTCTTTGGTTTTTGCATCCCTATCATCTAATGAAATTCATAAAACATGTATTTTGCTGTAATACAAATTGCTGTGTTTTAATTTAATAATATAGCAGTCAACAAAACAGTGTTCCATCACTTTATTGGATCTTGTTTACTCTTTAAATAGCTTGGTACAATGTTAGTAACTCTGTGGAAGCAGCGAAGTCTACCATCACTAAAAATTTACAAGAAGCTATTGGCATGCTTTATACAAAACTGCATGCAATCAGTACAGTCCTTTATACAAAAATGGACAATCTTTTTATTCATAAAGTTATGCACAGTTAGTTGTTTTATTCCCTAGATGACTAGTTTCATTCCACAACAGAACCTGAGAAGCTTAAATATCAAGTAACATAGTCTCTTTAGGCAAATCAAATCAAATAGCACTCTTCTCCACAAATAAACCTTGAGTTACTCAACAATATTACAGAATGGTAGAAAAATAAAACATTTTTACATATGCACCTGAAACACACTATAAAGTCCAAATTTGCAAAACATTTAGCACATAAATCACACTTATTTTTCCTTCATATTAGTTTGAAATGATGATGCGGATTTTAAAAAAATCTCCTAGACATTAAAATATTTCTTAACAGGTACAGTCTGAGAAGCTAAATAGTCATTGGTGATTAAAACATCCAGGCAGCTTTCCTGGAAACAGCTACTTGTGTGTACCGTTGTTAAGGAAATCACTTATATGTACAATCCCATAGTTTCATAAAGTCGGAAAGTTAAATTCAACACAACAAAGGTAAATTCAACGCAACACTTCTAACCAAAGTGCCGGGCGGCAGGTAAGGGCTTGTTAGTGTCCTCCATATGCCATTGTTTAAACATATAAATTGTGTTCTCCATGTATGCACAGGAACCTCCCCCCACCCCCACCCACACAATGGCTTTGTGCATGAGGCAACATGCTCACAGAACTGAGCAATGATGTGTTCCAGCTTTATTACTGCCTACCTGAATGTCCCTGGGCAATTTAACCTCCCTTCAGCTTGCAATCTGCTCAACAGATGATCCCGTCTGGCTCAAAAGGCCAAAGATGTGGAGTCCATTCTCTGAATGCTAGGAATTCCTGTACTTGAGGATAGGGCAAACAAATGAGGCTTCAGATACTTTGCTCACTAATGCTGAACAAAAAGCCTGGACAGCAAGATGAGGAGAGGATTTGACTCCTGGGTGGGGTATCACTTTACTATAAACTCCACTCAAGGTGCTAATGTGGCACAGGGTAGATGCGAATAGACAAGCATCTGTATTCAGTTTATTGTGCAGCAGCTGCTCTTGTTCTTCTAAGAAATGAAGAGATTTGCAGTGATTGCCTCTTTCTGCTCTCACAAGCCTACAGTGGGATAATGGGAGAAGGAGAAAGAGAGAGGCTTTTCCCCAGTCCACCCAGTGACTGAACAAGGATTTGGACTTGGGTCTTGTGCATCTGTGCTGAACATTCTGCACAACTCACGACAATGAAGACAGAACAGTGTTATGCACCTCCTTGTCTCCATTATCACACCACTTACAATTCTCCTAAGGGATCCTGCAGAATTACAACCAAATTAACCCCAGCCTCAGTTTACTTCAGGAAGGCTCACATGCAGTGAGGGAGAGGCTTCTTCACCCCACCTCTCCCCACCCCCAGGACAAATAGCCCTTTTAGCATTAAGAGATGTGTCACGCTCAAAACAGATCGCTATGATCAAGCCGGCTCCTGGCTGAAGCGGAATGCTCCCAATCTATTACCCATGATTGTGACCCCTACAAGTGCCTGTTCTTTAGCTTGCCCTCCACATTTAGTATAACAAGAAGCTTCTTTCCAGAAGTTATTTGACGGAATTGTTTATTTTACCCAAAGATCCCAAAATAAAGCAGGTTAGCTAATGCCAAGGACTCCTTTCTCCAGTTAAACAACAACAAAAACAACTCTCTCACACACACAAGGCCAGGTTAAGAAAACAGACCAAGGGCAGAAATGGAGGCTCCAGATTCAAAGCATTTGATCCACCACCTCTTTCGTATAGCCTTCCATCAATATATCCTTTCTTCACAAAGAAAAGGGGTTCTTGAGAAACTAGCACAACACCAGTGGCAGCATTTCCCCATGTTGTTTTTGTCAGCACCCCAGAATTCAAAACAAGTGAAATTCCTCATCATGAAATGATGTCATCTGAAATGCTGGCTTTTAAAAATGTCAAACACTTTTTCGTGGGGGGATGAAACTTGAGATTTCAGTTCCAAAGGTTAAGTTTTATCACCAGGCACGCATTCAGAAAAATTTCTTGCTAAAATGGATACAAATGGTCATGCCTATCAAATGTGCCTAAAAAGGACAATCAGTTTACATACAGATTTTAGAACTAGCTTTCAAAATGAACTTGTGCAGAAAAAAGATAAATATACGAACTTGTGCTTGAAAAATGTGAATGACACAGAAAACAAAACAGATGGATTCATGCATATGTAGTGACAGCACACGGACTGCATAAAAATCCAAATTCAGATATGCAAAGGCAGGGATTGGCCAAGACACCAATGGGTATGCCGGCACCTGCTAAGACCTCTACAGCAGTCCCCAACCCTCTTACCTACTTGCATTCCATCCTCCCCTGTCCTCAGCCACAATTCCTACCACTCCACTGTTTATTCTTCTCTGTAAGGTGAACCCTAAGGAAGAAACAGGAAGTCAACACATCAGATCCCAATCTGCTGAGTTCCTGTATCAACCTTAGGGCTTCAGTGGGGCTAAAGTGAGGTAGACAGTGTATATGTCTCTCTGTGTGTAAGACAGACAGACAGACAGACCAGTTTGAGGTTGAGAAAGGTGTGTGTGTGTGGTGGGGGGCTTCTTGTGAGGAAGATAATGTGGCTGTGAGGATGATGGGTGGGTGTGTTTGAAAAGGAAGGGGTTAGTAGGCAGCTGAAGCAGAGGAGAGGGGGACAGAGAAGAATGGTCCAGGAAAAGTGGAAATCTCAAAAGTAGAAGTTTGCAGGCGAAAGCAACTAATGTGCCCACAGGTATGAAAGAAATTACAAATCTGCCCATGGGCCTGAAAAAGTTGTCTGTTTCTAAACAAAAAGAGTACAAGAGAGAATCTTCCTCAAATTCAGTGTAGAGTCTGTTTTTCTGAATTTTAAAATCGAGTCTGTGGACTGTATTCAAATAGTTAAATCTGTGAAATTAGCTATCTTTGAAGTACGGCACTATTTATATTTAAAGGAAATCCAAATGCTCATTTCATCTACCAGTTGGAAACCATACACTTCCAGGAGATTTGCAAACTTTGAAGTTCCCTGTGTACTTTTATTCTAGCTTTGTACTCCAACTAATTACATTTTAAATGAACCAAAAAAGTTTCAAACTTCTGAACGGTCTCAAAAATCCACATAGGTTCATCTCCACCTACCTAGATTGCTTATAAATGTATTAACTTGTGCTGCATATTTTCCCCAACAGTATGCAAGCATACCAAATTCTGGAAAAGGTGCTATGGACTGGCTCATCTATGCACATCACTGTCATTCCTCTTTTCCTTTAAAAATGTTTATCTCATGACTTCTGTGGCTTCATCAGGTTTATTATATTTTGAACATGACAGGCAGAGGTAGGAAGACAGAAACAGGATTTCTCAGAACATGTCTTACAAAGTCAACCTTTTTCATCAGAGGCCATACCTACACTAGAAGCTGGAGTAAGTTTTATTAGCTTTCCCTGCAAAATCCTAGGAATTATCGTTTAGTTAAAGTGCTGAGAATTCTCTACTGGAGGTCCCTAGATCCGCTCCTTCAGAAAAGCAGTCCTCTGGAGTCCAGTTTGGGCATTCAAAGAGCAAGGGTGGGAATGGAGTGGGGCCATGCAAGGCAGCCCTGCCCCAGTGTCCCTGCATGCACCAGGTCCATCCTCAGCCCTCCCACATGTGCTTAGAAGCCTCCTCCAGGCTGTGCAAATTGCTCAACTGCAGCAAGGATTCTAAGTTCATCGCGCACAAAGAATCACCCTCCAGACCGTGCTGCTTAACAGAGGAAAGACAGGGGTGGAGAAGACAGAGATGGGGAAGCTGGTGGTGGCATATAGAGCCCCTTCATACTTTATTCTCACACGTGCTCACCGAGTACCTGAATGAAGCTAAGATTCCCTGGAGAGAGGTGACAACCATTAAACCAGCATAGTTTTGTGCTGTATCTCCATCCTTGAAAATAAGGAAATGAAAGTGTTCCCTTCTCCATGTGGCTAGTCTATAAGCCTTTTAAGCAGTTTATTCATGTATTTTCCTCTTTTCTATATCACCCAATAGCCAAAGTTCTTTGGATGCTTTACCACAATTTTATGGGGAGACAATTCTCTCATAACTTTCCTGTTGTGAGTTAAAAGGGAAGGTGGGGGTTGTGTTGTTGTTGTTGTCTTGAAGCAGGGTTGGTGTCCTGGGGCATCTGGCAAGGCCCACATCACAGCAGAGGGCCTCTAATGATCCCTGGAGCCTCCGGGCCATGCAGCTCCTCTTCTTCCCTGCTCTTGCTGTCTGTTCACTGGCTCTCTCTGATGAATGAGCAGTGACAGCAACAAGGAAAAGAAGCACCTGCCATGCTTACCTTTCCCAGTGAGCCGCAGTGTGTGTTGGGCCACGAGGGAAAAGGTGAGCCAGTGGAAAGGCAGGCAAGCAACCCACTGAAAGCATCTCGCCCTGTGCCTTCCAAAAACTTGGGAGTGAGCACTTGTGTTAAGCCCTGTAAACCTTTGCCAGTCCTAAAATACAGGTCGGTATCATGTAATATCAATCATTTGCCAGTGCATGCACACAGTAACCACATCCCAACCCACCTTACCTCTGAGCTGACAAGGTCATTCAGGGCATTGATCACTTTTGGTCCTGTGATCTTCAGATTAGTCACTACTTGGCCAGATTCTCTTCAATACACAAAGTATTCATGTGTTAACTAAAACAAATTGATCTTGCTGTGATTTGGTGGGTTTATGTTTCCCCCCTCCCCTTTAGATGTGTCTTTGCCCTTTTATACTGCACTGGTTGGGCACTTGTGCCTCTTCAGGGTTTTGACCCACAGCTCCCATCATCCTTAGCTAGCACAGCCAGTGATATAAGGGATGATGGGAGTTGCAGGCCAAAACATTTGGAGGACCTCAAGTTTCCCATTCCTATTTTACATTGTAGCAGCATCTAAAACAGGGGTCCTCAAACTTTTCCACCAGGCCAGTTGAAAGTTGCTGGCGCTGGGTGTGGGCCGGAAAGGTGGTGCCGGCAGTGCACGTGGGCCGGTGAGGGGGTGGGGCAGGGGTGGCGCATGTGGGCGTGCAGCGAGGCAAGGTGAGGCGAGGCGAGGGCGGGCACACGCCTCGAGGCAGCAGCTTGCTCGTTTGGAGATCATTTTCTCCGAGCGAGCAAACCATTGCCTCCCTGGGCGCGGGGTGAGGTGGGCGGCAGTGGGTGCACATGCGGCGGGTCCAAATGGGCATGGCGGGCTGGATCCGGCCCCCGGGCCATTGTTTGAGGACCCATGATCTAAAATGTCATGTTGAAATGTCATGGTGGAATATGAATTGTACAAATCACTAATTTTGGATGCAAACATATCCAGGGGACTGCAGGACTGGGGAAAAGATTTCAAAGCAGTTTTAAGAGAGAAATAATGCTGAAGGGGAAAAAATTGGAATCGACAAATGTAGAAATGGAAACACAAGCTCTAAACAAATGCCCCATTGATATTAGCAGAACTTTTCAATCCCTCTTTAAGATAGTAGCCTCAGACTTGGATATCAAGCAACAAGGTAGGCTGCTAGTGTAATATAAAATATATATTATATATAGAACCCTGGTGTAATATCAAATATATATTATATATAGAACCCTAAATAATATATAGGACTGAAACAGGAAAGGGAGAGCCTGTGAGGTTTTATTTTATTTTTTATTGCATGACTTCATTCAAATGCTGTGAGAACACAACTGACTGTAAAGATATCTTGGGCATAACCTTTAAAACTTGTAACATTAGAAGGATGAAAAGATGGCAGGGGAGAGAAGCAAGGGAAGAGCATGTGAAATGCAGAGATCTGTCCATACTTGATTACCCCAGGAGAATTATTTTGGACTGGGATGCTAAAGACTCACTTATTGTTTACTCATCTGATTTATACACTGACCAACTGAAGTTGCCCTTGGAGTGCTTTACAGTAATTAACGTCCAAACTAACAGTAAAACAACCAGTGCTGCATCTCTGCAAAGTTCAGTGGTTTATTTCACCTTCTGGCCTTCAGAAAACTACTGCCTGTCAACACAACCTATCTTGAAAGACTGTTGTGAGAAGAAAAGATCTGAGAACTGGGAAGCACTTTCTATTTTGAATAGAATTCAAGAATTAAGGATGCATATTCAAAAGATAACTCAGGACCGTGGTTGCTTGGGCACTGGAAGAACTCACCTCAGTGCCCTGGAACTGGAACTGCACACATGGTAATATTAAGTTGGAGAATACAGTGTCTTAACTCTGACCCACTCTACAGATCTCTTAGTAGAAGCTGAGGATTTGGAAAACTGTTAAATCTATATTTCATTTATTGTGAAGAGCAAGGATTTGGCTTTCTTTGCTTTTCTGGTTTTTTGTACTTGCATTCCATCAGATGGTGTTTCATTCCATCCAACAGTGGAACTTCTGTTCCGACTTCTAATCTGCCTCAGAGGAGAGGCTTTCTTTTTTAAAAGAAGGTAAAAACTCCCTCCCTGCATGTGCATTGTCTTTAAAACGTGCATTTTAGTTCACCCTAAAAGAGTGAAATATCAAGTTTTAACCCTATCTTATCAAAGGGTAATATTTAAGTTGTCTGTAATTCCATATGATAATTGATCTACAGAGTGACCTATAACAGAACCTCTTCGGTTGATTTTAAAAACAGTGGCTCCAACACGGAGATTACAAAGTGGCCTATTAGGCTGAAGATTCCCTTAGATGTACCTGGACATATGGCATTGTCAGTAGTTAAAGAATGTGCATTTAAGAAATTTTGCAAGTTCACACATGACTCAAAGAACACACACATTTGAAGACTTTGGGCATAGAGGAAGACAAAATTCAATCCCATCACCTCAAGCAGGTGACTGATGCTTTTGATGGATTGATGGATCTGGATTCAGGGATCTTACAGGGATCCACCCTATTCTTGTAGCTCATGGAGCATGAAAGCTAAAACAAGATCCATGAATCCCACTACCACATGAAAACCAGCTCTGCTGAATTGCAGCTCAAATGTGGGCATAAAGAATGCTTGTGATTCAGAACAAAAGTACTGCACAAGCACTCAAGATTTTGTTGGATTTGTGGGAGGTGGGTTAGCACACTACAATGTACTTAGAAAATTTTACACCCTAACACCTGTCAATTAATTGTAAAGAACAAGAAAGCAAACCAGGATATGAGCATATGTATAAGTTAGCTGAACATAAGTATGTAGGAAAGGAAAGTCATTCTGGAGGAAAAAATAAAACCAAAAAGACCGCCCCTCAACAACAAAACAACAAAAAAAAACCATTCCAACACTATGCCTTCCATTCGTTTGCTGTGTTCAGCAAAGTATATCTCAGTTCAATTTGGCTTAAGAGAAGTATCAAGTGAATGGTTCTCACTGATACAGAGAAGGATTCTCCGGTACTCTCATGGTGCCCAGCATAAATGTGCTCACAACAGCTTCATTATGAAAGGCGATGTCATGCGCTAACTTTTCTTGGCTTTTTACCTTTTCTTCAAAGGACTGGCTAAGGGACACTTTGTTCTGCATGCATATCAACATCTGAGCATTGGCCTTAATAGCTATGAGTTAAAGGATTTTTCAGTGTTTAGACTAGACTGTTTATGGTACATGTGAATTTGGAAGGAATTTACCACAGTGGAAGCTTTCTCTTGCTGGCTTGGGGGTAGGGGCCAGGACACTGCTGCCCAACATATCTGGAAAGAACCAGGTTGGGGAAGGAGCTTAGCTCAATAATGCCCAATTCAGAGTTGAGCATAGCACCAGGAAGCATTCTCACTGTATAGCACAACACAATTTGCTCAGCATTGCCTCTTCCCGTTAATAGATTAAATATATAGATTTTGCAGGTTCAGTGGATTTTTCATTTATGCATTTAAGCTGATTTGTAACTCTGCCAGGATACATTCAGAACTATTCTCTCTCCACATCTAGTCAGCCTTTGGAAATTAATAGGCAAGATGTAAATGGTTCATTTTTATCCCTCCTATAATGCATGGGCTTTTGTGGGGATTTGTTGAGCCATTTATAGGATTACATATCTTCTTCATTTTGTACGCAAAGAGTTTCTGTTCATTCAAACCAATGTTTTCTAAAGCAGAACATTTTTCAGAGATATTTTGGTTCATGGAAAGCGACATTTTCTTTTCTATCCAAACTCTTGGTATTCTAAACCTTCTGCAGATTTACAGCTGCTCCTACATTGATTGACATCTGCTTAGGCATAAGTGACTAGGTACCCTCCAGATGTTTTGGCCTACAGCTCCCATCATCCCTCACCAATGGCTATGCTGGCTGGAAGTAATGATAGTTGTGGGCCAAAGCATCTGACAAGAGTTGCCATTCCTGGTTCACCCTGGCTCTTAGCCCACTTTGAATGATATTCTGGTCCTTCCATCTTTCTGCCCATCCAACACACCTGTAACACTTCGACATTTCAGCACTTTTTTGAATATAATTTTGAATAGGATATCCATGTATAAAATCCACTGTGCATTCAAAATGTGAGAAGCCATTTATGCAGGTGGAGTCCGCTGGACTTTACATACATACACTCTAGCTATGGTATAGATTATCTGAATGTTCACTGCACCTTTTCATATCAAGTGCCTTGTTGTGTACCAATGACAAGGTACAATTACACAGTCAAATCCACATTACTGAAAAAGAAAGACTATACCCGAAACATTAATAAAAATGCGAACAGTTTAAAAATAACCAAAACAAGTTAAAAAGCAACCAATTTAGAAACACTAAAAACCAGCAGCAAGGACAGATCACCATAACAGGCCCAAAGCCTGCCTAAATAGCAAACAAAGAAGAGACCAAATGCCCTGCCGAGGAATGCAGGTCCTGTCCCTGTCCCGTTCCCTATTCTCTGTCCCACGTGCCTTGCATTTTGGCAGGATTCAGAGAAGGACATGACTTGAAGAACTGAAATTCCATGGGCTGGTACTGAAACCTTCAACATAAAATCAAACATCAGGCCCACCTGTGGAAAGCTGGGGAACCCTAGCTGGGTTTGGCATCTGCACACAATTCCTGGAGTAAGAAGGACTGTGCTTGCTGGTTCTGCCCAGTGTGTGACATCCCCGACATCCCGGATTGCTACCTTCCATGCCTTTGGCTAGGAAAGTGTGAAGCAGAGGAACTGCTCTGCACAGCTTGCCAGGCTCTGGACTAAGTAAGGTCCTAGATTCTGTGGCAGCTGACCCACACGAAACAACCTCCTCGCTCTAAATCTTCTTCCTCCAAATAGAGCATGGCCTCTCCCCCTGTTGAATGCCCTACCTAGGAAGAAAGCAGAAAGAATATCTTTCAAGAAGAACTTTCTTATCTGATGAGAATCTTTTACATGTTTGGAGAAGGCATGACTTTCCCCACAATGAAAATAAATGGAAGAATATTTTCCTCTTCTGAAAAAAGAAAGCAAGACAGACAGACAGACCAGACAGGGAAAATACTCATTGAAGAAGTAACAATTTGCTGAAAAGCAGCTATTGTCATGCAAAGTGCTCTATGTTGAAAAAAATAAGGCTAAATATAAATCCAATGCACATGTTTACAATGCCAAAATACAGGTATGCCTAATTAGATATGTTTAAATATTTCACCAGCTGTGCTACTATGGTTAGATTTTTTTTAATTCAGGCAAAATGTACCTGGGAAGAACACAGTGCTAATTTAACAACTTCATCCCTTGCCATCACATCAGACATATGTGTATTATTATTTAGGGAGTCATGTTTTCAGTAATGGCATCCAATATGTACATAATGATATCCCTTATAGAGGGTCTAGTCAAATAACATTCCAGTGTGTGGCGGCCACAGGGAAACCACATGAAAAGTCTACATGAGCCTGTGACATGCAAGCTGCTGCATTCACCAGCACATGTAGCATTGGATACCAATTTCCCATACTTCCCAACACTTGCTGAACAGTTGATCCTGTGCATGGGAACGGCTGCACATCATGATATTCTCACACCTTGAAAAGCACTGTCCCTAGTGGTTTTTCTGTAAACACTACATGCCCACCTAAATTGGATGGGGGTCGCAGGCATCCTATGGCCCCCATGGCTGTTCTTGCTTCACCTCTCCTGCTGAATTTGTCACAGAAGTGGAGGCAAAAGAGATTTTGCAGGAAAACAAAGTGTTTAGGGACAGCTAGTCTTGCTCCTGGGAACCTCCTGGAGAGGCAATTCTGCTTGTAAATGAGACCTGCACATTTGCAACACTACAACAATTTTGGGCTGGTGACAGCAATTTCAGCAGTACAGGGCAATTTTGGGGTCAGCAGTGAGGAGGGAGTGCAGCCAGCTGGGGGCTGGCAGCACAACTCCCTAAATTAACCCTTCCCTTCTCTACATAAACCCAGATTTAAGAGGGAAAATAGCATTGCCTGCATCATTGCTGGCAGGCTAACTTCTGGAATCCCAGATAAATGCCAACAGACCATTATAACCTCAGGGCCTTTGTCTCAATAAGTGCTTTCAAAAGTGTTTGAGAAAGAGTGTAGAAACACAAATCTATATCCAGAGGTACTGTTATGTGGGAGCTTACAAGTACACTGGGAAAAAGAAAGGACTAAACAAAGTCAACAGCAAGGAACAAACTCAACTTGTCTGATATGCCTCAGGTTATTTAATTATTAAACAAAACTCAACTTCAATAAAATAAGTACTAAGCTTGCAGCAGGGTTACTTCTAACCGATCAGCCAAAAAGAAAATGACCATAAATTTGTAAGCAAACCTCTGTAAGTAAAAGGGTTGGGTGCTTTTTCTTGGTGGTGGTGTGGACTACAACAATATTTGCAAGAAAAGCTGCAAATTCAGGGTGGACTGCAATATCTACAAGTGGAGCTGCCCCAGAGACTCCCCACAACAGCAATGCAGAATGAGAGGTGAAATGCAGAGAATGGACTAGCACTTGAAACAAAAATTTTACTTTCCACAGACATTCCTCATGCTCTAAGTCAAAGGTTTGTTTTGATATATGGGTCACTGGCTCACAAACCCCTTTTCTCTAAGGGTTGCTTTGCTTTCATTTGATGTACTACCAAGCCTATCAGGTAACTTAACCTTTCTTGAACTTCCCATGTTGTTTTCAATTTAAATTATTTAAATGGTACACTTACTTTCCTCAAGTTCTTCCTAGGCTCACAGATCAAGCTTAAAAAAAGAAACCACACAAATGTAAATTGTCCACTTGTTGAGTTTTCTTGAAAATGCATGAAATGAGCCTTATAAGAGTTAAAAATGAAGTGGGTAAAAGGCTGGGGGAGAGAAGTGTTTTCCTGCAACAACAATAACAACAACAAAAGCCATTCACAAGCTTGTGTCTCCATTCTGTTTGCACTCTGATAAAATACTGAGCGTCATATCCTCACTTTTGGATTGCACGTTGAGCTCGCTTCGTCTCGAGGCTTTTCTTGTTGCTCTTGAGAGCCTTCTTCGAAATGTATCTCCTGCCAAAAAATATAGAATAGGATCCACACAGCTGTTGAGACTCGCCAGCCCCCGAGTTACTTGGTAAGTGGCATAAACCCTGTTGTTAAAGGCACACATTTCTGGAGTCTGAAAATCTAGCCTGGCTCGTAGGTTCAAGTTTTTCATCACGTGAAAAGGAAGATAAGACACAGCAAATACTGCCAACACTATAATAACCAGATAAATGGATTTTCTCCTAAGGGGGGAATTGTCTAAATCTTTGTAAATCAGTGCTTTCACAATTAATCCGTAGCAACCGAGAATCAGGATGAACGGAATGCAGAACAAGAAGATGGTGGTACACATGCTGTAAATGAAGTAGCTTCGCAGATAATTATCTACTGTCGTGTCATAGCAAGCCATGGTTTTCACTTTCCTTACCTCAGTCCCAGAATAAAAGAAGATAGGGGAAATTCCAATGACTACAATGACCCAGACCAGGGCACTGATGTAAACTGCATTCTTTTTTTTCAGCCTCCCTAGTGACTTTAAGGGGTACACCACACCCGTATATCTGTGCACGCTGATGCAAGTGAGGAATAAGATACTTCCATACAGATTGACGTGGAAGATGAACCTCTGCAGTTTGCACATGAAGTCTCCAAAGATCCAGTCGGTCTGGTTGAAATAATAGAAGATCAGTGCAGGGAGAGTCAGAACATACAAGAAGTCAGCCAGTGCCAAGTTGAACATGTAAACCGAGATGCCGCTCCAAGGCCTCATGTGGAAGACAAACATCCATATGGCAACACTGTTGCCCAGGAATCCAGTGATGAAGACTACAATGTAGACGGCAGGCAGGTAATAGAACTGAAAGCCAGTTTTGGTCAGCGAACACTTGCCAGTGACATTGCTGGTGACATTGCTGACCAGCGAGTGAGTTTCAGTCGCATTCAGAACAGCGGACAGAAGGACTTCAGTCATGGTTACTCCAACAAAATCACATGGATGGATCCAGAGGTCTGATAATCAGCAAGTCCCTCTGTGGGAAAAAAGAAAGCAACTAAGCTGCAGCAATCAAAGCAGAAAACGACCAGCCTTCACTTAATGTTTTCATGTTCAGCAGTCGCCCAACACCATTTTCCCCAAACAGTGGTGAAATAGTGAACCTATTATAAGTCTGCTTCTTTGGTGCGCTGGTAATTCTCCCAGTTTCATCCAAGTATTTTAGCTGTGGAGAAAGACCCTTGCGAATGGTTAGTTGCAAAATACTATCAAGCATCTTTGCTCAACTTTGTGTGTTTCTCTGCACAGCAAAGCACACTGATGCAACATACTTTAGCAGAAGGCATGAGCTATTCCTATGAATAAAGCTACTCAAATAAAAGTTTTGTTTTTGTTTTGGACAAGGTATCTTACATTCTCAGCTGGAATCTAGATGGAAAAGAAGAAGCATCATCTGCAGATTCTGCCACCCAAAGCTACAGTACGTTGGAACTTCTTCAGGGAACTAGGAGGACTGCTTCTTCGATCAGCTTTTTCTGCACTGTGGACACTTTACATCCCAAATGGGCTTGCTCTCAGAAGGAGCCAAAATATGGAAGTGACTGCAAAGGCCAAATGGGAGCTGAACAAGATGTGATGGAATCCAGAGTAGATGAGAAAGACAAAGTATACTGAATTTATAAAAATGGAAAAGGGGTGGGTCTGAGGTTGCAATCATGAAAATAGTGCAAACATTCCACATATATGGTTCAGCATGTAACAGCTGTTATCTTCTCTTCACAGCATTTTTTCCACTTCTAAAAAGGCATTGTTTGACCCTGAACTGAACATCATTAGTAACATCATGAACTGAATACAACACCAGCCAAACTGGGCACCTTCAAAGTTATAATTAACTTTCTTAGGCATTGTTATCCTAGGGAATATATTTTCTTTCTTGTTACAATTAGAGGAGTAATAGTTTTATTTGCCTAAAAAAAGAAACATTTGGAAAAGGTAGGGGAAGTGGATGATGTCAAGTAATCATCTCTAAAAACATGAACCTGTGTTCCAGTAAAAGCAAGCTTT
This sequence comes from Varanus komodoensis, assembly GCF_004798865.1. Classification (NCBI taxonomy): domain Eukaryota; kingdom Metazoa; phylum Chordata; class Lepidosauria; order Squamata; family Varanidae; genus Varanus; species Varanus komodoensis. Next base: position 14,489,883 of record NW_025335661.1, on the reverse strand, counting down.
GGGTTTCTTTCAATATAAAATGCAAGTTTACTCAATTTTTTTTGAAATGAACTGGAAGAAGAACCCCAAGAGATCAGACGGAGCAAAAGCCTGCTGTTGTTCCCCAGTAACCTGTTTTCTGAAACTGGAGGAAGCATATAGCCAAAACAGTTGTTATAAAGTTGCATATTGTGAATTTGTCTAA
>NW_025335661.1:14441529-14489599 GCF_004798865.1 Varanus komodoensis | reverse complement strand
GGGCGGGGGGCGGGAGCCGCGGCGGCGGCGGCGGCCTCCCTTCGGAAGCGTCGCGCAGACGGGAGCGGCTCCCCGGCTCCCGCCCCCTCAAGCCCGGCCCAGCGCCGCTCGTTGGGCCGGCAGCGACGAGACGCGCGGTTCCTTCTCCCTCGCTGCGGTTTCCTCCGGATTCGCCTTGACGCGAAGTTGTGGCCCAGCGACTCGCGACTGTTTCTTCTTTCTCAAAGCCCTTTCCAGGGCCCCACGGTGGGGACGGGGTCAGCTCAGTCCTCGTCGACCTGGCCGGGGCCTTTGAGCATGCACAGAGCGCTTTCACCCCCGAACGTCACGTGCGTGTGTGTTCAAGCAGGCATGAGAACTCAAACACGTTTAATTCGAAGACAACGCAGGAGACGGCTCCCGATCCAGCCCTAGTCCACTTTCACAGTAAATCACCCTTCCCAGGCTGCTCAGTGCCCCCTCTCCAATGTGCTCACTCAGGAATCCCGAGAAGACAGAGACCCTGCGAATGGGCAGCTCCTAGATCCAGGCACTGGACTGTTTGCCTTGTCTGGATGGGCTTGCCTTCCCTTTGCGGGTGCTCCTGGATCCACCTTCTCACTGAAGGGCTGGGGGACCTCAGTGACCTGGAGCACCCATTTCCAATCTGGATTGGTTTGCCAGCCATGCATCTTCCTGAACATCCTAGACACGTTTATTCAATTATGGCAACCTTACAGCTGTTGTGCCATCAAGACATCTCCACCGTAGGATGACCCTATGAATAAGCGCCCTGACCTTGACAACCCCACTCAGCTCTTGTAAACTCAAAGCTGTGGCTATGGAACCGATCCATCTCATATTTAGTCTTCCTCTTCTGCATTTAACTTTCCCTAGAATTATTGAAGAAAACTGATTCATTTGAAATGTGGCGGAGAGCTTTATGAATACCCTAAACTGACAGAAATGGTCTTACGTCAAATTGAGCCCTAGAAGCAAAAACGGCAAAAGTGAGAGTGTCACACTTTGGGCACATCATGAGAAGGCAAAACTCCCTGGAGAAGACAATCATACTAGGAAAAGTTGAAGGAAGAAGAAAAGGAAGACCAAATACAGGATGTGCTGACTCCATAAAGGAAGAATTTGCAAGAGCTAAGCAGGGCTGTCATGGATTGGACATTCTGGAGATCTTTCATTCATAGGGCCCCCATAAGTCAGAAAGGTTTGGGTGGCACATAACAACCACAAAAGAATGCCTGTTTTCTCCAGCAAAACCTCGCCATTAGAGCCCTGTAACGTGCTTTGTGTAGGTTGCCTTGTATTTGCCTTGGCACCTGTAGCTAGCACAGAATGCAGCACAGGGTTCTCAGTGGGGCAGCTAGTTCTGTTCACTGGCTATTGAGCTGCCCCCAAGGCAGCTTGAAGCCCTAGCTGACCACCTTCCTCTATTTATGCCCAGCAGTCCTTTGGGAACATCAGAGGAGGTCTTGCTGATCAGTTCATGAGCAACACAATGTCACCGTGGAATAACTGGGGGGGGGGGGCTCAGTAGTGGCATCAGCCCCCTAGAAAATTCTCCCCCATGCAGTTGAGGAGGTAGAAAAATGTATGGTTCAAATACCTAAATGCCTGCTGGTCACCCATGCTTTCCCTGGCTTCTAATTAATTGCAATCAAACATGTGCTGTTTTTTGCATTGCCTTGTATTACTGTAATTGGAACTGTTGTGAATAGCATGTTATAAATATGATTTGCATCATTATTGTAATTGCAATTATTTTAATAGTGGACTAAATGTGATTTTAAAATGTTTATATGTGAATCACTTAAGGAATGTATAATGTTAAGTGGTATACTAGTATCACTAATACATAATAATGTATTATATTAAGCAATATATGTATTAGTAATAAACATACATGGGCATGGGACCGTGCTGTGGTGTAGGGTTCCAGAGCTGCTCTTTCTTCAGGATTGACGTGGTCAGATTTAAATAGGGGATATGGAGCTCTTTGTCCAGCTCATAGCCACTGTCCTGCCACTTTGTTCTCAAGAGCCCACCCCATGCCCAGTTAAATCCTGTTGGCAACCCTGTTTCAAACACACTTATAAATACAGTGTAACTTGGCCTGGATTCTCTCCTTTTCCCTTGTCTCTCAGACAAGAGGCTGAATGTGTTACAGTTTTACATTTTTTCATGTATTACCTATTACTCCATGAGCTGCCATCAGCAAGAACACAATGAATTCCTTAGTTATAAAGCTTGCACCTTGTCATTTGAAGTATTTTGATACAAAAAACAAGATTACAGACACCATCTGAAAAGAGTATGCTTCATTTAGAATGACATTTTCTCCGTCGTACAACAGCGGAATCATAGAATGATAGACTTGGAAGGGACCAGGAGGCCATTGGGTCCAACCCTCTCAGGTCTAACCCTCTCAGATGGAATAGTTGCATCTTGAATGCTTCCAGTGTGGGAAAACTAACAACCTTGCTAGGTAATTGGTTCCATTGTCAGATTGCTCCAACAGTCAGGATATTTTTTCCTGATATCTAGCTGGAATTTGGCTTCCTGTAACTTAAGCCGATTATTCCACGTCCTGTACTCTGGGATGATCAAGAAGAGATCCTGGGCTTTCTCTGTGTGAAAACCTTTCAAGTTCTTGAAGAGTGCTATCATGCCTCCCCTCAGTCTTTTCTTCTTCAGGCCAAACCTGTCAGTTCTTTCCATTTCTCCTCATAGAGCTTTATTTCCAGTCAATGAATCATCATTGATACCGTCCCCTGAACCCTTTCCAGTTTGTCTGCATCTTTCTTAAAATGTGGTGCCCAACACTAGGCACAGTACTCCAGAGGAGGCCTAACCAATGCTGAGTAAAAGGGAACTAATACTACATGGGATTTGGAAGTGATACTTGTATTAAAGCAGCCTAAAATAGCATTTGCCCTTGAGTATTTTTCTTTCCCTGTCTATTCCATTTCCAAGAACTGGAAGGATGGAAGAGAAACCATCTGGGCCTAAAAGTTCCTGACTTCCTTCCATAAAGGTCTGAAGTCTGATGTGATTTCTCGAAAGCTCTGCTTGGCCGTGTCATTTGTTCTCACATGTTTAAGAAGGAAGGAATACATGGCATTAGGCTGTATGAGCCTTACCAATCTTTCAATTATATCACCATTCTGCGCTCCAGGGAGGCAGCATACCTAATGAGTCCATGTTCCTGACATACATAATGCTTCCATCCCATGCAGCGGGAGTCTCCCACAGCCAACACTCTTCTCTTCCTGTAAGCCTTTGCCCCATTGCTAATGTTTGGTTGACCTTTGGCCTTTTGTCCAGTCTTGCATGGGATGACTTGCAGTCCTTCCATACAAAACAAGGATGGTAAGACAGTTATTATGTGCCACCAAGTCATCTCTGTCTTATGGCAACCCTGAATGAACGACCTGTGACATGTCCTGTTCTTCACAGCCTTGCTCAGCTCCTGCAAGCTCAAGGCTGACACTTCTTTTATCTCATATGTGTTCTTCCTCATCTTCTGCCTTCAACTTTCCTTCTCATGATTATCTTCTGCAGTGATTCTTGCCTTCTCATGATGTGCCCAAAGGAAGATAGCTTCAATGTTGCCAAGTTTGTTTCCAAAAGATGATAGTGCTGATGGTGATGTGGTTGAACAAACAAACAAAATGTTTTATGTATCTGTGATCTCTCTGGCTTCTACAGTGTAGCAATCTTGCTTGGTGCACTCTGCTCCTTTATCTCATGTTGAATGTGTGTTCACTGCAGACTTAGTGCATGAACCTGTGACAAATAGCCATGGAGGAAACAAGATTGACCTAGGGAGCAAGCCTATCGTCACTGGGTGAGCATCCTAAGGACCATAGGATGGTTTGGAAAGCCAAGCTCCAACTTTGGATGTGGGAGTTTTCTCCCTCAGAGTTGGTGCAGAGAGAATTATACAAACTACCTCTCTGAGGCTGACAAAATGATCTAAGAAAAGTAGCAAGATACTATGGTCCAAGAAAAATTCTGTGAATTCTGATGGGTATTTTGCATTCAGAAAATCTGAATCCATCAATGAGTACACAAAGGAGTAGGTGGATCATGAAAATTATGAATAATCCCTACATCTTTAAAGGCTACATCTCTCTCTTAGGGGTTAGAGAGGGCCAGGCACAGGCATGCCAGTGGGCATGGCTTCACTCAAATTGGGTGGGCACCATGTGTCCAATGCTGAAACTCTGTAAGTTTGCTTCAAGATTTTACCGCAGCAAGTAAGGGCTGTTAAAAACCCATGCAAAGCCTGGTCCATTCATTAAAATAAACCCAGATTTCAACCCTGCTTCCAGCTAAAGAAAGAACATAGCCCAATTCTGCTTATTTTGCATGGTTTCCTTCCCATTCCAAAAACTTTTCATGGTGACTTAATTCCTGATCATGTAAACATTTACTCAGAAGTACATCACCTCACATTCAATGGGAGTTTACTCTTAAATAAGTGTCCACTGCATCATGGAGCAATCCTATATGTGTTTATTCAAAAGAATGTTGATTGCAGCCAATTTAACTTATTCTTACAATATGTCTATAGGATTGCAGCCTCACATTGTTTCCAGATGGGGTTTTCATTCTAGAATCACCTTGCCTCAAAGATTTTACAGGAGTGCCAAATGATGATATCTTCCTTTTGTAATCATTCCATGGTTTCCAACTTCTTCCTCTTTTTTCTTTACTTTCTTTACTAGAAAAAAGGAGTAAAAGGTGGAAAGAGGATAATGCATTTTGATTAGTGGTACTAGAAGTTTTGTCTGGATTCTGCTCAGTCTGCAGTTGAATCTTTTAGTGCTGTTGGGCATTGCTTGTTCTTTTAAAGAGATTTGCAGAAGTTTTATATTTTGAGAACTCCAATGGGGCCTTCTGGAGCTCAGGATCTGATGTAATATACTGACCAAAAGTTTGGTGGGATGCAGAACTCCCTTCCTACAAACCCTCACCAAACTTTTCACTTTTGAAAGGCTTCTGAGACTGCTTTTAAAAGAAAAGAAAAAAGAAAATCCAATTATAAAAATGATTGACATAGGAAACCACCTTCTACTGAATAAGCCCATTGTGTAATCTAGTAGAGTATTGTCTGCTGTGACTGACAGCAGCTCTTTTAAGATGTCAGGCAGTGGTCTTTCCAAACCCCACTCCCTAAGATCATTTTAGCAGAAGATGCCAGGCACTGAATCCAAGATCTTCGGTATGCCAGGCACATCCTTTGCCACTGAGCTAAGATCCTTCCTGTTAGTTGTTGAATGAAAGTCTGTTTGTCTGCCATGTTATTGGTATGCTGCACCATGGAAGGTGGTGTAACACAGTGGCTAAGAAACTGGGCAATGGATTAGGAAGCCTCTTGAGTGAAATCTTGGCTCTTCTATGAATTCACGAGGAGCTCTGCTAAGCCATGAGTCCTTGGCCTCAGCTGTCTTTCCTTCTCCATTGGTTGCCAGAGATAACACTGACCTACCTTACAAGGAATCTTGTAAGGAAACTGGCACAATATAAGTGATGTGTTCCATTTAGTTCTGAGGTGGGATTTTTGGAGCTCGGTAGTCAAGCACATGTTTTACACGTGTAGGAGTTCTAGTTTGAGTCCCTGAGGTCCCAAAGAAGTTTGGAAAAGACCTCTGCCTGAAGGCCAAGCCAGACCTTCTCCTAATTATACGTAGAGGAGCTATGTAGGATTGCACCTCCTACTCTTCTGCAACTGTGCATAGCCATGATTTAGGCTGTGACCTTGGATCTTTCAGAAAGGAGAATTTCAATTATCCCCTGCACCCTGTTCCCTCATTCACACACACATCTCCCTCTCTGTGTGGTGAAGTGTACTGGGCTGAAGTCTCCATTGGTATTGGAGTGACTGGTCTATAATTTCAACCACAGCCAGCATAGTCCATATGATAGAATTTGTAGTCCCATATCTCTGAACAGCATAAACATTGAAGAGGTAATTCTTGTAGGTACATGTTTTTCTGAGTTCCCCTCAAACTCTGTGATTTGACATAGGCTTTGGTCCATCAAAAGTTCTGATGGCACAAAACTATCAGTGCTACCTGACTTTCTGGGGACCCAGCAGATTCCTGTCTCCACTAGACCGTGAGGCTCACTGGGTGACTTTGGTCCAGTTACAGGCTCTCAGCTCAGCCTACTTTGTTGCTGTTGTGAGAATAAAATGGAGCTATGAAAGCCACCTTGGGTTCTTCACAAGAGGGAGAAAGGCAGGTTATAAATGCAAAATAATAGTCACAGTCACAGTAACAGAGATTCTAACTTCTATCATTGAATGCCCTCTTACTTTGGAGTTGTCATGAAGGTACCAGATGGATGTGAAAGGTGCTACTTAGTAATAGATGTCTTTTGGATAACATCTTTAGCCTGAGCCTTTGATGGTATAATCTTAAAACTATTCACTAGGCTAGATCTAGTGGGGCTTACTTCTGGGTAAATATGTACAGAGTACTCTGATTCTGATTTCAGAGTGGTTTGAACACTGCTGCTTTTAAGCAGTCCCTCAAGTACCCTGCCAAAACATCATGGGATGGTTGTGTATTTTTTTCTCCATAATGTACCTGGTGAATGTTAGACCTGCAATGAGAAAATTGCATTACTTTCAAGGATGCAGGCTACAAGAAAAACAATGATCAGAAGAGGGGGTGGGGACTGCGTATTCTAGACCGATGGATACTGAAAGCACTGTAGCAGTGCTTTTCAGTTTACAGCTCAGAAGCTGACATTTCAAGGTCTTTATTTCTAAAGTGCTTTTATTTGTCATTTGATTTTTGAATGGAATTGTTTTCCAGTACAAGTCTATGCATGATTGCTCAGAATAGAGGCAGGTCAGGATTGCATGCCTGGAAGGGCCCTTATCTCTGAACCTTGGCTGTGCTGGCTGTGGCTGTTGTGCACTGTAGCCCAAAACATCTGCACTGGGCTGTTGTGCACTGTAGCCCAAGACACCAAATTAGGCACAGCAGTTCTGGAGTAACAACAACAAGAGAGGGCTGCAACTACAGCATCCCTGACAGGTGGCCAATCTAGTCTAAATACAGTAGCTCCAGCAAAAGGGAGCCCATCACCTCCTGAAGCAATCTTCTGTTCCACTGAGGGTCCCCTCTGACCATTCTGTTGTTTCTTCTCATGTTTAGCCAAAATCCACTTCTGCAATTTCCAGCCATTAGTTCTAATCCTGCCCTATGGGAAGCCAGAAATAAATCCAATTATGTTCAGTGGGACAACCATACTGACAAGTACGAATGGACAAGATTACAGTCATTAACTTCCAGTTTACCAGAATACCTTTGGGGTAAGGTTTGGCACTCTTTGTTTAGGCTTTAATGTTCTGCATGCTATAGGTTGTGTAGAATTGCAGCTTCTGTTGTCTTTTGAAATATATCTGGGCCTTAGAAAAACAGCTCTATTGCATGCTTTTGTATACAATGTTCAAATTTGAAATGTGCATGAACTGATTCCTAAACCCATTAATCTAAAGAAATTGGTTTTCAACTGGCCGATTTAATTAGATATGAGGATCAAGAACTTAATTCCCTACATCTCCAGTACTGAGCAGAGTAAATTGCTTATGGCACCCACCGTCTTCAGAGTAATCTCAGGAGCAAGAAAGGTAAGGACAAGACCATTTTGAATAAGATAGCCACATTCAGAACCTCCTTAACCAAAAATACCCTTTATCTTTGCCAAGTCACTCTCTAAGGCTATCTTGTATGAGAATAAAAAATGCAAACAAAGCAAAAAATAATTTATAATTCCATAATCTTTATAGAAAAATCTGTATTATGTTCTTGGTATTTTGAAAGAGGAAAGAACAGGACTTTAGAATCAAATATGGTACAAATAAAAAGAGACTAAACCAGATAAAAGACTACCTAGCTAGTAAAGGAGCAGGCTGCAAGAGAAAAGAAAAAAGCAATCCTATGCATGTTCAGGGAGAAAAGGCCTACAACTCCCATCATTCCCCAGCCAGCATGGAGTTGTAGGATTTTTGTCCCTGTCTAAACACACATAAGACTGTGCCTGAAGAAAGAAGGTGAACCTCTCCTCATGGTTGCAATGGCCATGCATCCTCTCCCAGAGTCCTCTCCCAGAAGGACTGTCCAGTTGAAGTCCCATTTAATGGAAGGGAAAATAATGCAGGCACTTTGCAAACACTCATAAACTGTTAACACCTCTTACAGCAGGTACCCAGTTACTATGGTGGGATCTATTAAGTTTCTATTGAAATTATTTATTGATTTATTTTTTTTAAAGGCCACCCAGTAACATCATGTTTTCTGGACAGCCATTAAAATAAAATTAACAAAAGGTAATATAAATAAAATAATATAATTAAAATACCAAAGATAAAATAACATATAAATAATCAACAAGAAGAAAACTTAAGTTAGTAAATTAAAACTGGTGCAAATTGATGTAAAAATAATCTAAGTGGTGCCAGAGGTGCTTCGGAAAAGAAAAGTTTTAGTCAGGCATCCTAAAACTCAGTAGAGCAGGCACCTGACAAATCTCTGATGGTAATACATTCCAGAGTCGGGGTGCCACCATAGAAAAAGCCCCCCCTCCTTACAACCTCCCTGCTAACCTCCTTAGAGAGGGGAACTTGTAGGAGGGCCTCTGCTGATGACCTTAAATGACAGGCAGGAATATACAAGGTAAGGCACTCCCTAAAATAATATGGCCCCAAACCATTTAGGGACCATAGTCAAGACCTTGAATTCAGCCCAGACTGGAACAGGCAACCAATGTAACTAATGAAGGAGAAGTGCAATATGTTCCTAAAAGCTAGTCCTTGTCAGCAACCACACTGCCCTGTTCTGGATCATTTGAAGAGTCTGGACTTCAAGGGAAGCCCCACATACAAGGGAAGCCCCACATACAGTGCATTGCAGTAGTCTATTCTGCAGGGTACCGGTGCAAGACTGGTAATGATCATGGTAAGACTACCCCCATCCAAGTAGGAGTGAAGCTGGTAAATCTGCTGAAGCTGAAGAAAGGTGCTCCTGGCAGCCGAGTCCACCTGGGCAACCAGGGGGAGCTCAGGGTCCAGGAGCACATCCAAATTACAGACCTTGTCCTTCGGGGCAGTGCAACACCATCCAGGACAGGTTTTCAGTCTCCTGGTTGAAGTGGAGGTTTACTCACCAATAATACTTCTATCTTGTCAGGATGGAGGTTAAGCCTATTGGCCCTCATTCAACCATTCCAGCAATTATGGCTAAATTTGCATCTAGACAAATACATTAGGTACACAAAATGTATGTAGGTATGTGTCCTCTTGTCTCTTCATTTTTGTGGGAAGGGTAAGTGGCCACCTATTTGCGGTGTGAAGAGGCTCATAGTTTGGGTGCAGCCACTGAGAAGGCCCTTTCTCTAGTTCCAGCCAATTGAAATTCCACCAGCAACAGGATAGAGAAGGACCTCTCTACCAGATGCTAGAGAGTGGGCAAGCTGGTATAGCAGGAGGAGGCAGAGGGGGTCCCTAAGGTATCCAGAAGCTTTAGGATGTGGCAGGAAAAAATCTGCGGAATCTCTCTTACCAATTCTCAGAGCACCAGATTGACCCAAATGCTTGTGATATCAAAGGGTTCTTTAAAAACCATTTTAGGGAAAGTGTTTATTGTCTGATCCAGTTATTCCTTAGCTTTCCTATATGGAAGATCTCTCTTGTTCTTTATTTTGAAGCACTCTCTATGAACCGCTATATTTTATTATCTCACGTCTGCCATAAGTGAGGTCTCTTGAAATATTACAGAACAGTTTTTCTAGTTCTGTTAGTTAGTAGCCTTGGGTAGTTGCTGTGTCTGTCCTGAATTCAACTCTGCTGCTTTTAATGCTTAACAGTGTGATTGTTCATGTGTCTGCCAAAAAGGAAGTCCCATTGATTCAATGGGACTTGCTTCCAAGAAAGTGCGTCTACAAGATCGCAGCCTCATTTGTTTTCTGCTTTGAGTATAAGGTCCTTCAGTTTTGGAGAACATCTGGGAAACCAGATTCTGGTAGTGGGTAGGCTTGAAGGCAAAGCAGATGTGATTAAGGGAAAAAAGGATAGGAGAAAAATATATCAGCATACAGTATTTTATATTTGCATATAATCAATTTTTTTGTGTAATACAAAAAACACCCAAACAGTTAATTGCTGCAAACCATCCAGAGAGCCATGTGGCTATTGTGATGATTTATAAAAGCATCAAATAAATAAATAAAATGTAAGAAGATCCATAGAACTAATTATATATATAAAATAACTTTATATGGTAGTATATAATAGAACATAACAGTCATTATTTAAAATAATTTTTATATAAACATCAAAAAAGTACCCCATATATCTGTAAACCTATCAATTTATACATTATGCCTAAAGGTCAGCTGTTCAAAATTGAAAGTTTTATTAAATTCCCCATTCATTGTGTTATTGGAAGTAGCTGTTTATCCTTCCAGTATTGTAATATTAGATTTTGGCTGTCAAGAGGCAATGGAATATGATGTGTTGATGTTGTGCTAAATTCCAAGTAATGGTTAGGCAGTGCAAAACAACATGTATCTTTGAATATTAAAGAACTTTCCACCACAAGATTTATCCAAATAATTACCTCCTCCCTAAAGGAAGCTGCTGTTGGGCATTGCCAAAGCATGAAGAACCGAAGCGTTAGCTGCATTGCAACTCCAACAATTGGCTGATTTAATTATTCCCTTATCAAAAAGACATTGTGGTGTCCACTATACTTGAAGCATCAATTTTTGAAGTTAATTAAAGCCCTTGCTACAGGTAACTAACAACAGAGGAAAAAGAGTCCTACTTAAAGCTAGGAAATCACTAAAGGAATGTTGCTTGGGGAAAATGAGGCATGGCTATCTGCAGAACCCCAGAAGGCTGTGTTTGACCCCAGGAGGGCCATATATGGCTGTGAAGCCTAATGTTTTCCATCCCTACTTTGAATAAATATTTTACTTCAAATAAATATTTATACTGTCCTGAAAATGAATGAGTTTTGAGTCATTTGGAATAGTACTATGTTTTTTGGACTGAGACATATTTCAGGGCCAAAGCAGATAGTGTACACAGATGCATATGTTATTCCACCAGTAATATTTTGGGGTAGATTTTTTTTAACAAAAAGGTGAAGAGAAAAGGTATCTATCAGAATCAATGGAGATTTCTTTAACACTCTCCCACCCAACCATCCAGTCATTGGTGTATATGTATGTGTAATTTCAGAGGGGGGAAAAAGATTTTATCCCTGCCTGCCTGGGTGCCATGATCTCAGTCAAAATCTGAGGGGCACACTTGGAGAAGAGTAAGCAAAGCCATCACACCTGGTGGCTACACTACACATAGTTTAGACAAGATTTCACTGGGCCCTAAGCGCGTCTATAGCCCTGCACAAATTCTGTTGCATACAGGTAGTAAAGATTTCACAGAGAATGAACAGACATGTTACAAAAGAGTACTGCAGTTTGAGTAGCTCCCCAGGAACATTTCACTGGCAGGCTGTCCTAGAGATGCCTGTTTACATAATGGATGTTATATTTTATTTTAAAAATACCTTCTGACAGATGTGGATCATAAGCTGTCATGTTAGAAGCATTTCTCGTGTTATAAACAAACGATGACAAAATATGTATGTATACTGATCCAAGGCAACAATTTATTGCAAGAACATTTAAAAATGTGAAAGCACAATACATTTTTAAGAAGGACTTCTTCAAGGGCAATGATGAAAATGCATGTATATTTATTGAAAATGCCATAGTTACATGCACTCTACCTAAATACCAGTGGCGATAAGCACACTCGACATCTTAAGTCTATTCTCTCTTCCACCCCAAGGCTATCACAGTGAAATGGATGGTGAAAAGGAGAAACCAAGTCCCAGGATGCAAACAAGCAAACAAACAAGCAAACAAACCACCATAGAAAAGATAACTTATTTTACTAAGCTAATTAAAACAGCCTGGTTTTATTTATAAAAGAAAACTAATATTTTGCATTGTTCTCTTTTATGTAACCCTGAAAGGAGGAGAAGAAGTGTATGGTACGTGCCTGAAATCATTGAGCTGCTCCAAGGAATAAAACTTTGCTTGCACATCCTAGGGTTTTGTGTCTCTTTTCATGCTGTGACTTTAGTTGTTCTCAAGTTTTGTCTGATTTTTAGCACAACAAATCTCCCAAAATATAACATTCATCCTGTGAACAGGCAACTGTCAGTGAATCCTCCAACATACTCTAAAATTAGGATGGGAGCATGAAGGAAGTGTAGTCAATTACTATGGGACAGATTGTTCTTCTCTGACTTTTTCTAGGGTAGCTTTCATGCCTTTTTTTTTTGGAAAGGATGCAAGCTGGCATAGGAATTTTTCCCAGTACAATTCATTGTATTTATTCAATAATTGTACTGACAATATTAAGAATTCCTTTATTCTTTCCAGTGATGTTTGAAGTAGCCAACAAGCAAATAATTAAATACAGAATGAGAACATTAAATCAGCAAGTTCTATGAGATGATCTTGAAGGCATGAAAAATCCTTGACAAAATGGCTGACAAGAATAGCAACAGTCTTGTGGGACTGCCAAGGTTTGCAGAAGTACTTTATATATAAATATATATGAGGTTGTGGGAAGGGGAGGGTAGAAGTCCTTCAAAACATCCCATTGAGCATTTTTAGTGGATAGGGCATGCTGACTGGTGTGTATGTGGGTAGGTGGGGTGGGGTGGGGTGGGGTGGGGTGGTGTGACGAGGAGGGACAAATGGAAGGTTAGACTAAGAAAGAATAGGATGCACTATCTTTGAAAACAGGATGAGCTGATGGCTGGAATCTTGGCCAGAAATACATGTGTTGACAATCATACTTGTAAACAGCAACAATGCAGCAATCAAACCCAGGGCAGCATGAAACCAAAGGAAACCAACCAACAGCAACAGGAACACAACAATGAGAACCAAAAATAAAAATCTGCTGAAAACATGTTCTAGCTGCTCAGTGGTCCCGCTTTTCCTCAATTTCTGTCAGCACTCATTCCCCGAGCTTGTCATTTTGTGTTCTATCCTGCCAGTCTCCAATCCGCAGCTTTTTAATCAACTGAAGTTTCTGGCCACTGTATAGAGGCAGTTCTGCCTGGAATGCTTTATAGCAGTTCCATGTGGAGGTAACTAAAGCATGAATGATGATGGCCTGGGCTGACCATCAGCTTCTCTTCTCTTCTCTTCTCTTCTCTTCTCTTCTCTTCTCTTCTCTTCTCTCTCTCTCACACACACAGAGCCTGTGTGCACGGATGTGTTTAATTTTTATTGTGAGTTTCAAATCACAAACAAAACCTAAACCTAAAATAAAAATATAAACACACACAGAGATATCTGGTTTTGCCTCTGTCAAAGACCATGCATAATGATCCTGAATAATAATAGTACGTTTCCCACACTTGAAATATAGGGGTATGCAGTATCTATGCATTCATTTTAATTGATTTCATGTCAGAAAACTGGAATACTTTTATTTAATAACAGCATTTATTTTATTAAAGAATAATTGATTTTATTTCTTTGATCAACCCATGTCTGACCCTATTATTAAGTCCTTTCTTGGTCTGATAGTTGTCCATGCATAATGCAGCTTCTTTCCCTCCTGTATAAGCATGTGAAGGTGGGACATTGTGCTATTGATGGTGTCGGTTCTAGGCTGATGCTCTTGGAATGCTAAAATTAGATCCTTTTGTTTTGTCATCTGGAAAAGCTTTTAGAAGCTAATTACATGAAATATTTTTTATCCCCTATAGGATTCCCAGCAGTCAAAATTACAAGGCAAACATGCTGTGGAGTTGGCACAGAAGTTGTCATTGTGATTGTTAGTGCTTTTTCTCTTGGTCCATGGGCCAGATAATCAATTGCCACCATGGTGGATCGACCTTCTCCCTACCTCCTCAGTTATCATCCACTATTGCTCTTTTCTCTCTTCCTTGCCCTTGTTAAGGGATGAGCAATCCAAGACCATCCATTCCATTTGCACATGATGGGGTTCAACAATGTTTCAGTTCTGGCTAAGTGGCAGTGGGCTGCAGAAGACCTCCCTTTTTCACAGCCCCTTTCTTAGTGCCTTCACTGCTGTTGTGCAAATTTTCCCCCCGCCCCCCCCCACTTAATTATCAGTCTCTAGATTTGCACAAATTTAGACCCAGGGAAATAAATGGGAGGGGCAGGAGGGATTTATGAAGCAGCAGTAACTACTCTGAGAAAAATCCATTAAAAGTGGGGGAGACGATAACTCCTCTTTCTGGACCAGTGTTGAAAGTGGAGAGTTGAAAATGGGGAAGACATTGAAAAAGGTTAGTTCAACACCTAATATAAAAATGAGTTCATTCCCAAGGGAGAAATGGTCTCCTCCACCTTTGGTGCACTTACTTCTTATGGACACACACACCTTGTTCAGCCCCTCAGAAATGCACACAGTAGTTCCTCTTTTGTTGTACTATTGTTTTCCTCCCATCCTTCAAAGGTCTTCCACAATAGGTTTTAACAGGTATAAGCTCACAGCAACATCAACAAAGGAATATCAAATGTCTCTGATCAACCGGGAACTCAGCATGCTTCTAATGCAGATTCAGAATAAAACTGGTACATAGATGGATTCAAAGGCAACATCATCTTCTCATTTCTTTGTTGTGATTATCAGGAAGATCAAAGACTTATTTGCACATTGCAGTATTTTGCCTTTTGTGGGGTGTCGGTTTCTAACACCCTGATATTACGGTGGGGAAAAGCTGTATGCAGAATAGAAGGGAAAACAAAGAAAAATTAATGTACCCACCATATTGCAAAGAAGCTCCATGTTTTGCCACATATATAATTATTGTTGATGGTTTGGCTACTGCCATATCATAGCTTCTCTGGATATCTTTGTTTATATATTAAATTTATATTCCCCCCTCCCCCATAAGGTAACTTACCTGGTCTGAAAAGTATGAGAAAATAGGAAAGCATCCAAACAGATCTAAAAGACAGAACTGATCTCTAGATGCTGAAAAAATAGTTTATCTTTTAATTTTTGTTTAATTTAATTAATATTTTGGGCCTTCCTCAGGCAAACAATTTAAATGCTTCAAATAACTCTGTCAGAAATGTCTCACACCATTCAAGAGGTGTGATCTTCCGTGGTCTTCCTCTCCTGCATATGAGATCTTCCTCTTCACAAATGCCCCATAAGACAGGTTAGGTGGACAGAAAGTGGCTGGTCTAAAGGTACCAGGTGAACATCAAGGCAAGTGCAGTCTAAAACCAGGGCCTCCCTAGTTCCACTCCAATATGCCACACCCACACAGTTTCTCAAGGATGCTGAATATGGGAACAGCCTCCTAAAAAAAAGATACAGTGTGATAGCTAGCACCTTTCAAGCTGCCATCATCATGAGATTCATTGCTTAAATTTCACTTTTCATTTTGGTCTTCACATTTTGTTTACATTCTTGCCATCCTCATCATTATTACATTGATATTTTGCTGTTTTATCTTGTAAGAACTCATAGTGGCTTACATCTGCTCCTCTTTACTTTATTCTCATCACAGCCCTGTAAGGATGGTTAAACTGAGAGGCAGTGCCTGGCCCCAGGCACCCAGTATGGCTAAGGGGAGACCAGAACCTGGGTCTCTCCAGTTCCACACCAGCACTGTAAATATACTCTCTGAGGCTTCTGCAATGCTGCCTGCCCTATTCTTAAGGCTCAAACCCTAGGTAGATCCAGCAAAGGCAGAAGAATACAGCCAGTCAAAAGCAAAACTGTCCTGAGGGAAAGTCACAGGAGGTTGAAGTGAACTGCAAGTGTCTATCCACAGATGAAAACACTGCACATTCAACATGAGTGTGCAGTTAGATTATATACTTTTCTTCCGTTAGTTGAAGTTTCAACATATGGGATGAATGTGACTCCAGGCTTAATCTATGGAAGCCAGATGGAGGGATAGGAGCAGGAGGAATGAGAAAAGTGGCGTGACTGTGGGAGCAGAGTGAAACAGGATGTGCACTGTCGGTTTAACCGTGAACACTCTATGCACATAAGTCACACATGAATATAGTTTAACAGGGACTCCCTTATTCTCTAAGAGTCGCTTGTCCTTCTGTCATATAACACACACAGCCTCAAGGCATATGCCATTAAGCACCATGGTTAGGGACATAGTTCCTTTTTCTCTGGGGGTGGGGTGTGTGTGTGTGTGTGTGAGAAAGAGAGAGAGAGAGAGAGAGAGAGAGATCCAGCTGTATTGGACATGTAGTGATTTGTGTGGTTTAACATTTGGAAACAGTGAAGGAAATTGTGAAATGCAAAGTGGCAACAGTGATGGCTCTCACTTCAATCAAATTCCAAACACATCTGTGATAGCAAAAGCAAAAGAAGTATTATTAATCAAGGTGTGGGAGTTATGAGGAAAGCTGGAATATATAAATAGTTGAAGAATAATAACAGGCCAGGATGAGGAATCTCAGAGAGAACACTCCATTTCAATACAGACACCCAAGCTTCACTCCACAGGTGAAACCATTCTGGAATCTCAAGCTTCCCCTACCCCACCACCACACTCAGAAATTCCTCCCCCCCCCCAACCCCATCCCTTTTTCCTTGTGTGCAATTGTCATTTTGAGATTGTATGCCTTCAGGCAAGGACTGTCTTGCAATACTAATTTATTGAAAGCCACTCCAGGAACCCTTTCAGACTGGGAAATGGAATTAAATGCACAAGCTTATGCATGTTTGGAGAGAAAACATCCTACAATGTCCTGGGAAGTACTGTTGTTCAGTACCTTTGTCCTGTCTGTCCTGAATCTCCAATCAATCAGCTTCATGGGATGACCCCATGTTCCAGTATTATGGGAGAGGGAGAAAAATGTCTCACTCCATACATACATAATTTTTGAATACCTCCACCACTTCTCTAGACTATCTCTAAACTATCTCCATTGTTACAGCCACTTCATAGAATAGTAGAGTTGGAAGGGACCATGAAGGCCATTGGGTCCAACCCCCTCTGTTGCAGCACAAAGTTTATACCAGGGGTCCTCAAACTGTTTGAAAAGGGCCACAAGGTTGGTGACTGGTTTGCAGAGGATGCCATATGAGGTGAGACTGAGGGAACTTGGTCTCTTCAGCCTGGAGAAGAGGAGACTCAGAGGGGATATGTTGGTGAGGGGATGTCACATGGAGATGGGTAGAGACCTGTTCTCCCCTGCAGAGGAAGGCAAGACATGCTCCAACGGAGCAAAGCTGAGGAAACCAAGCTTCCATTTAGATGCCAGGAAGCACTTCCTGACAGTTAGGACCCCAAGGGTGTGAAATGGGCTTCCACGGGAGGTGGTTGAGGCCCCATCAGGGAGGGTGTTAAAAGATAGGCTGGACATTCCCATGGTGGGCATGTCGTGAGCGGAGCCGGCTGGTGCCAGAGGTCAGACTAGATGGTCTGGGAGGCTCCTTCTGACTCGGTCTGTTTCTGTGTTTCTATGAATAGGGGGCCAGTTGAGAGGCTGCGACTGTCGCAGGCTGGTGAGGTGGGGGTGCCTGGAGGTGCGGGCCAGTGAGGCACTATTGGGTGTGTGTGAGCAGCATTGGGCGAGCACAAGGCGGCATCCGGCGTGTGCAGCAGTGGCTCGCATGCTCGGAGATCTCCCCGAGAGTCCAAAACCATCTCTGAGCGAGCAAGCCACCACCTCCCTGCCTGTGCTGCGAGGCAGGCGGCGGCGGCGGCGGCTTGCTTGCTCGGAGACCATCTCTAAGCAAGCAGGCCACCACCTCCCTGACTGCAGGGCAAGCATGCATGCGGGCGGCGAATGGTGACGCGGGCCGGGTGGATGGCCATGGCGGGCCGGATCCATCCTGTGGGCTGTAGTTTGAAGACCTATGGTTTATACCATCCCAGATGGCTGTCCAGTTTCTTTTGAATGTCTCTAGTGTGGGAGAGCCCACCACCTCTTTAGGCAGCTGGTTCCACTGTTGTATTTCTCCATTTCTCAGAGAAGTTTTACTTCAACTCTCTGATCATTTTAGTTGCACATTTTCCAACTCCAATATGACTTTATGCAGTGACCAGAACTGTACACAATATTCTAAGTAAAGATAAAATGGAAAGAAGGAGAGAGACATTTGTAAGCCATCATAGGTTCCTTGCAAGAAAAAGGTGGGAAAGAAAGATAATAAACAAAAAAGCAAACAAGGAAACAGATAATGCACAGCAGGGCTTTGGAGGACATCAGGTCTCTTTGTAACACTGGGTGTAGTTTCAAACTTTACACAAAGTATATATATGCTAAGTGTCCCTACTCAATAGTGATAAATTGTTTTTAATCATGGTACAGGATGTACTAATAAACTGAACAAAACTGTGTTGCAAACTCCAGACTGTAATTTGGTTTCCAGTCTGTCTTCCATATGACAAGCCTATTTTTTTCTTTATTAGTTTTTCCAAGTTACTTCTCTCACTTGTTTTCTTTGGCCCACAGGGTGCTGGATGAAAGACAGGTCACTCTTGTCAAAGGTATAAACTAATTGTTTGCAGGGGGCTTTTGAAACTAGACGAAGGTCACATGAACTCTGGCTGAGGCTGCATTTGGCCATAGGGCCACAGGCATCCAAGCTTATAATGGGCCAACATACAGTAGTTGCCTGCAGTTGTCTGATTTCACCCCTTTTTCTTAATATCCACTAAGGTAGGGAGGTGGGATCCCTTAACCACATCCCTGGCTCATCTGGCCACAGGACCTCATGGAACATCCCTCCTTGCCTCTGCTCAAAGGCCCACCACTTGAAAGTTAGCAGAAGGAGATCCCAGTGTTATTTCTGATGGGTAATTGAACATGACAGCAGAGATTCTATTGCCCTTGACTGTGTCCATTCCATGTCCTCTCCAACTGGTGATGGTTCAAGGCAGACAAAGCCAGTCTGATGGAAGTGCCAGCCAACGAAAGCTTGTTGAGTTGGCACTTCAGCTGAGGACCAGACTACACTGCATGTGGGTTTTCCTGGCTAGTGCCTCAGTCAAGGTGGCTTCACTGTGTAGGCTTTCCACATCCAGGGACCCACTTGCAATGAAACTAGATCCCTGGCCAAAGCACCAGCTGGAGAAAATTCAGCTCATGTATGACTGCCT
Organism: Varanus komodoensis; assembly: GCF_004798865.1. NCBI lineage: Eukaryota > Metazoa > Chordata > Lepidosauria > Squamata > Varanidae > Varanus > Varanus komodoensis. The sequence goes on along the minus strand of NW_025335661.1, from coordinate 14,470,439 downwards.
CACCCACCCATCCACACTTATTTTAAGGGTCAGAGTCTCACTACTGGACCACAGCCTGATGAAAGGTGGGTTGCAACAGCAGCATTGCCTCCATACAAATATATCTGTAGAAGAGGAAGATGTAGATCCCCAAATGAATGTTTGGCATACTGTAAAGGAGGGTCCCAGAGCTGAAAATTCCTTAAGAAAGAGGTCCTCCCAGTTAAACACATTAGCACTTAAAATTTCCATTAAAAAAGAATTTTGCATGTGTAGCATGCTGTTCATAAATCAAGTCACGAAGTAATTTCACCACCGTATGCTACTTCTTGCTGACTGAAAACAAATAAACCTACAAACAAAACCTTGTCCTTTGCCAACATCTACAGAGCTATGTTGGCTAAAGAGATTCTTCTTAAGTGCTTTGGAGATTATGCCTTTAATCAAACTTTGCTTTAAAGTAACAACTAAGCAGAACTTTGGGTTTAACCAGTGTAACTCTATTTACCTACTGTATCAATAAAACATGGCTGTCCATTAAATTGCCATTGCTACAGCTACAGCCATTTGGCGCATTCCTGTTGTGAAATCCTTTGCTGTCTCCCACACGTGTTATGACTTATGGAAAATATATTGCACAGTGGCAAAGATGCAGTGGAATACATGCATACATTATGAAATCGTAGTGCCTTCTTTTTCCTGCTCACATAATTTTATTCCAGTTTCCAGCAGTGCTGGAAATTAACAAGGATTTGGTCAAAACTTTGCCATAATAGTTTGAGGATTCATTACTTTTGTTAAATGCCCCCTGTCTCATTTTGTTTTCTTGACTTAATTTGCTAATTCTTTTGCAAGTTTACTCAACACTGTCCCATTTAATTCAGTGGGACTTACTTTGGATCAGCCATACATAGGATTCTACCCTCCTCCCTGTAAATTTTTTTGCTCTTCTTTTTAATAAATATTTTTGTTCTTCTAAGATTTTTTTAAATAATAAAGCATATTTGTGTTCTTATAAAGGGTCTTCTTTCTAGTAAGGCATAGTTGTGTTGTTACAAGACATTCATTTCACCATTTTGCTTAAAAATCTGCAGGCTGAAAAACCCATTTTGATGTAAGTGATAATTATCATTATCTTGTCCTTTGCTGATTTCTGTCTGACTACATTGGTCACAGCAATTTTGCTTAAGTGGTTTGTAGATTGCTGCTTCAGTCAAACTTTGCTTTAAAGTAGCATCATTATCATTTCAAACCAGCTCTAGTTTCCAGTAACAATGGTGAAAAAAATCATAATTGTTTGGTCCAGCATATCAATTTCCCCAGCTCACAATGTTCAACTATATTATGAGTTCAGTGCCATTTTTCCCAGAGGTTGATCTCCAATTCAGAATCTTAAATAAGCTCCTGCAGGCTTAGCCATCTTCAGAACAAGCGTCCAAAGACTGTTGTATAGACATTCCTTTATGTTAACCCATTGCTTTCCATGAAGCTTCTGCAGAAAGGTAGCATGTGAAACCCTAAGCCAAATGCACAAAAAATCATGACTAATCATATTTGATGTCATGCTGATTAATCTCCCCTATTTCAACCATCTACATAGTCAGCACAGAAAAATTCCTTGCAAGAGTTTGATGTGGTTGTTGTACGTACCTAAAACCCAAGATTTTTTCATAGGATGTTTTTGTGGGAGCATTTCCAGGCAGTTGTCCTCAATGAGTGAAGCTGTGGATGGATGCAGGCAGGTGAAGCAAAACTAGAATTAACATTGAAAGATATCATTATTCCATTTTCTTACTATTTGTTTCTCTACTACCCAAATGCCCAAGTTCTCTGAGCAGTTCACAAAAAAAAAAAAAAAAAAAAAAAAAAAGAATCATAAGGTACAATGATGAAACTTTATATAAAAGACTTAAAGCAACAAAATAAAACTGGATTTAAAACAGCAGCAAAAAAAGCCAGCAAAGATCTTAAAACATAGGAAGGGTGCAATCCTATGATTGCTAGACACTGTCTCATCAGCCATAGGAGAATTTGGAGTCCCAGAAACTTGCTCTGAGGCCAAACTGTGAGCTCTGAAATCAGAGAACTCTTCCCCTGACCTGCACCCTGCCTCACAGCCAGTGCAGAAAGGAGAATTCCGGCCACAATTCCAAGGTCACAAATGACCTCAGAGATGGCATTTTGTGGGCAATCTGGGGATGAGGAGCAGAGGAGACAGACTCTGCCAGCACCCATAGCATCCTGGCAGTGCCTTAGCCTTCCTTCCTTGGGTTCTGGGGTCCTGCAGGGCTAGAGAAGCACAAAAGTAAAGGACACCCATTATTGGAGGCCTGGTGTGGGTGGCTGCATTTTTGAATTGCACCATAAGCATTCCCCCATGTGCACATGTGCACATGCATGCACGCGTGCCACACACACACACACACACACACACACTTTCCTTTTGCCAGTTTGGATTACTAAAAAGCCACCTGGGAGAATGAAAAAGGTCGTGACTTTTTGCAGATGTCTAACAAGGCTTTCTGGGCTTGACATTTCACAGAGGGCCTCCACGTAGTCATGTGTCTCACCTCATTACACACACACACACACACACACACACACACAGAGAGAGAGAGAGAGAGAGAGAGAGAGAGAGAGACTACCACTATTATTTATGTGCTAATATTACAGTCCAGAAAATAGATCTCAGAAAACAGATAAGCCTTTACCAAATGCTCATTATGAAAGCTTATATATATCAAGACAATTCCAAACTGAGTGGATGTAAATTCAGTAGTTTTCTACCAAGTTACTAGTTCAGGAAATGCCAAGCAAATTCCTGATAACTGCTTTCAGAGAACTTAGGTAAGTAACCAAAAGAAAGAAGCATATCTTATTTTTATTTGATTTATGATGCTAAATCAGAATGAATATTCATACCCACTGAAGTTACTGTAGTACTTTGCAAATTGTTCTATTTGTCTGCACATTAAATAGTCCCCAACTTAATTTTCTTAGAGGTTTCCAATGAAGACAAACCAGCAAACAAACAGAACTTTAGTATGGCCTTCCAAAGTATTTCCCTTTCCCCATGGCAAGCCATGACAGTTCTGTTGAAGTGATAATGCCAGAGAGCGCAAATTACTAGTCAAGTTGAGCAATGGAGGGCCTAACTAGATCTGACATGGTTAACCCTGTTAGCAATTGATTGAAAAATATCTTTGAAGTACCATAGGAGGCCTGAACCATCCTGGCAATGGGAGAGGGAGAAGAGTTTCAATACAGTTCCATCCACATTGAGCCAAATCCAGATTGTGGGACAGTGAACCTGCTAATTCCATTGGAAAAAAAAATTCCCATTCACACCTATGGAAGCAGTGGAAGCTGGTGACCCCAGTGGTTGCTGGAATAATGGCCACTGCATTTAGCATGAATTTTAAGGAGATGTCCATGGTGCTGAACCCCCAACTCAACTTAGGTTCAGTACCATGGACAGTTCCTTGGAAAAATCCAGCTGGAAGCCTGACATTTCACACTGACAATGGAGCCATCAACTACTGCTGAAGGGAAGACTTTCCTTCAACATAATCTGCAGGCATGAGGATCCGATCCAGATTGAAAACAGCAAGAAACAAAGCTTGAAGCACTGCTTTTATCTCCTCCCACATGCTAGAGTACCAATTCAGGTTGCTCCCCTTCATGGAATATTTGTTTTCTACTCACATGATTCTTAAATGTTGGAATGATACATCCCATCTACTTTGGGCTGAGAGCTAGAGTCAGTGTCACTTTCTCTGTAGCAGAAGTTTTCAAGGTCTTTCCATCCAGAAAGCACTTCCTATGCATAGTTCATATGCAACGGACCTGTGTGTGGCTTCATTGCAAATTACTAATTCATCTGGTTTGCTTTCCACAGTAGCCAATCAAATTCCTTGGAAACCCACAAGCAAATCATGAAAGCACAAGACCTCCCAGGTTTTTGCCATGTTAAACTAACTGGCCAGTAATTTCCTTACCCTCATCCCACTATGAGCATATATTACTTCCAGTCTTCTGATACAGAGGCTGAGTATAAGAACAAGATGCATATTTTTCTTTGAGGATTAGCATTTTCACAATTAAGTCCCTTAAGCTAAATCTTGAATGGATGTTTCTAGATGTTGTGACTTGTTAGCAATAAAGCTAGTCTTACATTCTTAAATCTGTGCCTCTTTCTTCTGTTTCTTTTTTTGGGTGGGGGGAGTTCTCTTCCTGTCACACATCTGCCAAAATTGTGGCAGGGGGCTATAGCTGTTAGCCCCAACCAAAATCTAATGTGACTGCTGTGCACATGCTCAGCACCCACATATTTGGGGTGAATGAAGAAATGGACATTACTGCTCTCCAAACCTCAGGCCAGTCAGAGTTCAGGTACAGAAGAGTTTGATGTCCACAGCTCTCCAGACATAAGGCACTTTCTCAGTAATGGAGAATGCATGAAACACATTCTTTCTTATTAGAGCACACACTTTGCTTACAATCAGAAAGCTACCATGTCTGTGCCTAGTTCCTTCAGGAAGAACTGGAAAATACTTCTGTCCAAAAATTGGGAGAGCACCTGCCCTATTATTCCTTTCATTTAGTCATGGGTCTATACTACCAATGGGCAAAGGAGGGGTGGGATCCATTGGTAGATTTCTGGATGATTTACTGAAGATTGGTAAGATTTCTAATAGTTTAACAGTGGGAAGAAGAAAAGACTTTTTTTCTCTCTCTAGAAACAAAACTGACAAAAATCATACTTTGGCACATCATGAGAAGACTCACTAGAGAAGACAATTATGCTAAGAAACGTCAAGGCAGAAGAAGGGGAGGAGGACCAAATATGAGATGGACTGGCTCCATAAAGAAAGGCACAGCTCTTGAATTTACAAGAGCTGAGCAGGATTGTGAAGGTCAGGTCACTTTGGAAGGCTTTTGTTCACAGGGTTAGCTTAAGTCAGAGATGGTGTAATTGCACAGAACAACAATAGATTATGGAGAAGAGCCATACCCACTGTTCTCCTAGATAGCCTCCAATTGTTAATCCCAAGGTCTGAACAGCAGCTTTACGTGAGAGGGCATGTAGATTCTGAGAGCAACAATAGGGACACAGGATGCTCAATCACAGAGCCTACGTCGTACACCTGCATGCACACAAAGTCTATTCAAATATTTGGATTAGTGCATGGATCAGGAGCATGGATTGATTTCCCTCTCCACACCTTGCTTTTCCATGAATGCTGATGGCCTTTATGATCACACATGGATTCCAAAATGCTGAAATGCCATCAAATGTCACCAAATTCAAAACTAAAAAATGGGAGTCAACTGAAATGACTCTCCTAGAGATTTTCAGAGAATTTTGCTGAGCTCAAAAACTCTGTTTCACCCATTGCTGAATGGTGAGTTGTATTTCAGTCTTTAAACACTATTTTAGTGTCTATTTCAGAGGACCCTGAAGCATATAAAGAGTTTACTGTGACTGCACAATCTCTGTTACTTTAGCATTTAATAATAGCAACATTAAATCTATCATGCAAGGCCTTCCGTTAGGTGAGGAAGACAGCTTGCAAAAGGTCACAGCTACCAAGAAGATTGACATGATCAAAATGCTTCTGCACTTCTTTAGTAACAAGCACCATCTTGGCATTTATTGAATGACAGCTATACTAAAGAACTCAGAATGCTATCAAAGTCTTTGCATACTATCTTCGTTTGTCAGCTTCAAATTCACTGAGGCATCTTAATGTTCCACTGTGTAATAAAGGTGCCCCTTCCCAAGATTTTTCTGGCATTCAAACTTCAGCATGGCTAGGAAAATACAATTCCTACCACCCTCTTATCCACATCCCACCTAGATAGCGTGTCGATTAATTGCAGTATAGATTCTTGAATGGCAGAGGGAGTATATAAAACCAGGTGTCCCCTGCATGTGTTTAGTTATGCTGTCTGGGAATTAATGGAAGCCAAACTCAAACATATCTAGAGTGTACCAGTTTGAGAGACTTGGAAGGCTTGTATACACCAATCATTGCACATTGTGATCAATACATTGCTGTGCAATAGGATATTTGGATCAGAGGCACTCATGATTTACACAATCAAAATTACCCACAGTAGTTTAACTAATAAATGATAAATAAATTTCATCACATCATTTGTTATAGGGCTCTAGGAGGGTTGTTTTCCCTTCCAAGTCATGCTTTCATCATCAGATGGCACAAAATCAACCAGATAGGAATTATGGAAATTGCACCCCACTTGTACCTGGTACATACCATAATTTAATAAGCCTGATTTGAATTACAGCACATACTATCTCCTAAAACTATCACCTGACCATCTGCATCCCACATATGACAAACAAGTCAGCCTCTGTGCAAAGGGATGCATGGACACACATGGGAAGCACACGTTGCCCTGTCTTGGACTTCCTGAGTTCTTCTCCTGTGCCCTGGAGGTTCTGTTGCCTCCTTAGAAGGTACCAAAACAGAAACACTATCTATTTGCAGTTCTCTTTTATGAAGAATTGTTTTTTGAGAGCAGCGTGTTTGGACTTAATTGTGGGAAGTGAGAATGCAAGGAGTGAAAAGATACAGGTGTCCTGATGAGGACAAGGATTCTGAGCAAGTCACATTCAAACAGAGGAGTAAGGACAAATATGTTTTGCTTTCCAAAGAAACTGCAGATCCCCTACAGAATATCTCACTCTTTTGCGCACAAAAATTTCCAAGCAAACACTCTCTGGACTTGGCTAATAAAATTAATGCTCCTTTAACTGCTGAACAGAGACTGCCAGACAGAACTGTAGAGCTGTTGAAGGAGTGCTGTGTGCTAACTAGCCAGACAGTCCAAACTGTCTTGAGCATTTGGATTTCATTCTTAAGAAGCTTGTTCACTTGGATCACAAGCTCCAACACAGCCTTAAACTGCCAGCAACACAAGCTAGGGAGGAGCAGAGCATGCCTAATTATCTGTTGCTGAATAGTTTTGAGAGTGCTGAAGAAGCAAGAATGTCTGCTCAATGCAAACAGCTTAGTGCTGAGATCTTTTGACATTGTGCTTTGCCTGTTCCCTATAGGGGTCTGCTCCTTCACTGGGGCTCAATCTTTTGGGCTAAATACCATCTAAAACAATGATTAGATCCATTTCTTAGAGTCACAGATCACAAATCAATCTGACCTTATTAGCAATGGATATTCTCCTGACTTTTAGTAGCCACAGAATCCCAGCTCTAATCATGAAAAGAAAGACCCGGCGAGGTCAGAAAGGTGTGCTCCCATTTCATCATTTCAAAAATGCAGTCATCAAACCTATTTGCCTCAAAAAGGGAGAATATGAGGAGTCAAGTTGTTCTAGCTAAACCCCACATGCTTTGGATTCATTTGACTGGGCAGCATCAAAAGATCTGTTAAGTTCCTTTACCAAACCTCCGGATAAAGAAAATGCAATATTACTTAAGTTACAATCCAGGTTGATTCAAATTTAACAGGACAATCAAGAATATATATTGGAATCACCTGTTAATCAGCACCTCCACCCATAAATTGTTTCTACTTGTATGTAGAGCTAAAAGGATAACCAGTCCAGGAACGTTTAAATTTATAGATGCCAAGCTTCAAAGTCCACCACACATGGAGTATGAAACAATCAGCCACAACTTAGACCAAACTCCTGGCTAAGCTACAAAGCATTAAACACTCCAGAAATGGATAGTCCCTTCTCTAAACTGGAGAAGCTACAAAAACTACAGGCTGGGCTGGGCCCTTATGGAAATGCAGAATGGTAGGGTTTGGGGTTTTTTTAGACAAATCAAGGCACTTAAACAGAGTGGAAATACTATGTTCAGAACCCTAAAGGACACTGAGATAAAAGTGTTGTCTTGGAATATAGCAGGATGGCATTCAAAGCATTCAAAGCAGCACAGCATGCAGTGATTGAATTATACGGATTGTTCCAGCTTCATCTTGCTGCAAGAAACTGCTGCAAGAAGCATTGTAAACCTATAACACCAGCAATTTCCTGGTGGTAGGGCCAGTGGTGGACTAGCTTGCTTTATTTCCACAAAGTAAGTACAACAGCTGTGAGTTCATGCAATTCAATTGCATCTATTGCAACTGTTGCCTATGTTACTTTTCTGAAAACTCATCTCATGTTGTTCAATGTCTATATACTACTCTGTTCAAAAAAATTAAATGGTAAATGCTAATTGGGTCGAATTTGAGAATTATATTGAACTGTCACATCCTGACATAGTATTGATCATTGCTGGGGATTTCAGTGCTTTCAAGGGCATCTATGATGTGAGCTTGTGTAACCATAATGAACTGATTCTGGAGTCAGCTGTTTAGTCAAAATGTGGTTTGACTTGATATTCCAAGGATATTAGATAGAATTATCCAGAGTTCTGCTTAGCCAAATTTGTAAGAAAGAGATTTGATCATTTTAAAAGGTATGGCAGATGGTGTTCAACCTGGGGGATATACCCATTTTACTAGTTTTGGAGGTAACCAATTTGAGGTTGGTTTTACTATAGAAAGTTATCATCTTCCTTTAACAGTGATACTAGTATGGCCCACACATAACAAATGTTACCCAAAAATCCTACATGCCTCTAAGGCAGATCTCCGGGCAAAAGCATTAAGTGGACACAAGCTGTGAATTTAGCCATAATTCACCTTTGACATACAGGGGACCTAACGGCCACCTGTGCTGCAATACTGTCTACTACTTCTGCTTCTGAGGCCATAAATCTATTTAATATTCTGACTGATAGATTGCAAAATCAATTGAGATTTAATAGGAGGACTAACAGCTCGAGGAAAATTCAAGCATCTGATAGTTGGTTCAACAATGAATGTAAACAGGGCAAAAGACAGCTGGCGAGACTCTATCGTAAATATAGGTATTCCAGTTTAAACATTTGACTAATGAATATGTTTCCCTTAGGCAAAAATATAAACCTAGGGTAACCAGCTGAGAAACAAGCATGGCAAACATTAATAAGGGCTTCTCATGACAGGGACACCTACTTTTTAGCATATCATAACAGGATTGCTAGGAAATGGTTGCATGGTACCTGTATGCTCTATTGAACATTATGAGTGGATGCAATATTATTGCTCACTCTATCAGGGTCACGATGAAGATACCACTCAGATAATGGGGACCCTAGGAAACTTACCAGAGAGGCCACCAGTAAAACCGCCTGAGGTTAAGAACCTTATTCTCCAGCTAAAAAGAAACAAGACATCAGACATTGATTTTCTTCCTCCATAAATTCTGAAATCCAATATTGATTTGTGGGCCCCTCTCCTGGAAGTCCCCCTCCCCCATGTTTATTGATTCAACAGGGAAACTGTCAGAAACTTGGAATACTGCAATAGTTGTCTTCCTATTTAAAAGAGGTTTCACACTGGATCCAGCAAATTACCACCCAATTAGTTTGCTATGTGTAATTAGTAAATTATACACAAGGATCTTTATAGCAAGCTAATTGTATGGATAACTGATGGATCTATCCTAGCTGATGAGCAAGCAGGCTTCAGACTAGATCACTGCTTTGTTCTAGCTCATTTAACTGATAAATATACTCAGAGACTGGGTGGTGCATTGTACGCAGCAGCTGCATTTGACTCAATTTCCTATACTAGACACTGGGACAAATTAAATCTCTTAACTATAGACAAAAGACGTGTTTATTATTATTATTATATGTGTATACAACAAAACCTGGCTGAAGGTGTGATGCAATGAAGGTGAGATAGACAACTCACTGGACCTGTGATTGTCACGAAGGGAGTTAAACAAGGCTGCATCCTGGCTCCTGCAATGTTTAATCTATACATAAATGACATTGTTAAAAATCTAACATCTCCAGTATTCCATGCCACTAAATTGACTACAAAATCTATCTCCATTCTTTTTTATGCAGATGATACTGTGCTCCTATCCCAAACTAAAGTGGTCTTAAGAAGATTGCTGAGGACATTCTCCAAGTATTGCCATGGAGAACACCCGGCTGCTAATTACAACAAACCTAAAGTCATAGTATTGTCTAGAAGTCACAGGATCAATAGATGTTCTATGTATAACCAGGCAATTGAACAAGTTAAAGTCTTTAAACACCTTGAAATGGATTTTTTTTAATCTACAGGATTTTAGTTAGTCCAACAGAAATCTGTGGTGGGAAAGGCATCTCAGATTTCTAAAATGCTTTTTCTGCACAAAAGGATGCAACTACATACCATCAGCACTTGAAGTATTCAGAGCTAAATCCCTAGCACAGCTCCTTCATGGGGTTGCTGTATCTTGAAGCAAACCTCCTTTCCATCAACTTGCATGTCTGCTTTAGGACAGTTAATTTCTGGCTTCAGCTGTACTTAATCCCTACTGGTTTACTCTCTTTGATCTTGAAAGACTCCCATGACAGCACTTGGATGAAGAGTATCATCACAAAACTTCACTTTTTGGGTCTATTGAAATTAGGCCTCAGAAAAGGAAAAACCTTTGCTTTCAAACAGCACCTATGTGATATTAAAAAACAAAACAATCTGGCTTTTGCAAAAACTGTTGCCCATGATATGGTCATTTTCCACTTAGGTCCTTTAATACGTTGGCACTGTATCTGCAAAACAGTTCTAAAATACAGACAAGCTTTTACATACACAAGACTCAATATACAGCCATCAGCTGTACTTGAGCGTCAATTTAAACAAATCCCTTTGGGAAATCGCGGAGTTGCGGAGTTGGCAATATTGAAACAGTAGCTCATGTACTATTGTTTTGCAATTTCTGTAAAGATCTAAGGACCGAGGTGATTATTCCCCTACTGTTACTTATTCAGGGTGACCGGTTTCTGTGTATGTGTCCTTTCTTTTAGCAGATCAAAACAAACAGGTCACAATGAAAACTGCAACATTCCTAGATGTTGCTATTCAGATAAGATCTACTTTTGCTTCAGTGCTCTAACTTCTATAAAGTTGTGAGAGGTTATGTACAATAAATACATACATTCCTAACTGGTCTTTAGGAATGTAGCTGCACATTCAAGACCAACTGAAGTCCAGCATTATAATTTTTTAAAGAATTAGTTTTCATTTAATGAAAATGTATACCTCCTGGCAACAGGTATTACATCAGGTAGAACACTTTCAGATTAGTGGCTAGGGTCTCCCAATGTTATGGAATGCAATATATCTGTTCTTTTTCAAAGCTGTTTCCCTATCAGAGGAGATAAAATAATCATTCTTGTAATGACATATTGATCTAGAAGAGACTGCAGATGAACACAGCTGACCTTCACCAGACTCAACTTACTTTGAGAGAAAAGGTAGGGTATACCAGTAACAGGGAAACCTGCTAAACATCATCGATGTGCTTCAATTCTTTTTGATCATGATATGCAGAGGAAGGTTTTGGACACAGGTGACATTTAATTACTTTTCATTGAGAAAACTCTTTCAGTTCATTAGGTTAGTTGACTTTGGCCAGGTTGATGTATACTTATGCTTATACCTACATAAAATACATGTTTGAATGCCCTCTAAAATGTCCTGACCTTGATAGCCCTGCTCAGTTCTTGTAAACTCAAGACTATGGCTTTCTCTAGGACCCAGAGGTCTCATATTTGGTCTTCTCCTATTTCTCCCTAGCATTATTGTCATCCTCACTAAGTCTTGCTTTCTCATGACTTGCCCAAAGGATGACAGCCTCAGTTTCATCATTTTATTTTTATTTTTTTGTTTCCAGGGCAAGTTCTGGCTTGATTTGATCTAGGACCCACTTGTTTGTCTTTCTGTTGATGCAGGATATTCAAAAAGTTTTCCTCCAGCACCATGTTTAAAACATATCTGTTTTCTTCCTGTCAGCTTTCTTCACTGTCCACCTTTCACACCCATAAATAGCAACTGGGAATACAATAATGTGGATGATCTTAGCCTTGGTCTTCACTGAAGCATCCTTACACTTAATTATCTTTTCTAGTTTTCTTCCTTATAGGATTCCTCTTTGAAGGAATCTCTCATGCTTTCTCCTCTTCAGTATATTTCTTCTATATATTTTCTCATTATTTTATCCTAGTCAGATAGTATGTTCCTCTCTTAGTCTTTCAGCATTCCTAATCAAGGTCTGTAATTTCCCCATTCATTTCTTAAATCTTTTGTGAGAAGTGTCTTGTTCTAGCTTACTCCTGTTACATAGATAAGCAACTGCTGATGGTAGTCCAGGAATTTCTGTTAAAATATTTCTTTCATAAAGTTCCAAAATGTCTAGACATCTTATAAACATCATAAAATCTTCAGAACAACCAGACCCATCAGCGGCTCTTGGAATTTTATCAGCCCTCCTAAACCCTTTGTGGGACCATTAATTAGGTCATAAGGCACACAGATGATATAAACGGTACATATGTTGTCCAAAATTCCAAATGGCGACTGGCCTTGTTGGGACTTATCCCAATTCTGAAAGAGTTAGTAGTGGCCATTAATAATCCCATAATGACATGACGTCACCTGGTAGAGATCACTTTTCTTTCTGCATCCCCATATAAGCAATCTGACTGCTTTACATGGCACAAATCACAGACCAGCCTGTTTAGCTATCATGATGCTTCCTGAGGCTCTTTTACTTCCCAAGCTCACATCTTGTGCTGCAATGTATGCACAAGTACCAATCTAGTCCTTTTAGGACACTGTCACTTACACGATAGTAAACGATGCCCCAAATTTCAGCCACCTGCATTCTACATACTTTTAACACATCTTAGTAAGACTTATGCACTGAAGACTGTGTTAGAACATTCTCTGACGAATCCACTTATCCACACATTAGTCTGGGATTACTCAGATCAGGTCAGTTCATATTCTCATCAGACAGTAGAGAATTGATAGACAGGAGCTCTAGGGTCTGTTTGGCCCTGAAGCTCACACTCTGGGCCAGTCACTAACTCTCAGCCTAGCCTACCTCACAGGGTTGTTGAGAAGAGAAAGTGAAGAAGAGAAGCATCATGAACACCTTCTTGGATTCCTTGGAGGAAGGGAGAGGATAGAAATAAAACCACTAAATGAACAAATGGTTAATTGTCATTAGACAGGACCCCAGGCATTTGTGTTCTGTGCTGTTCCATTCTGGATGGGTGCACTTTGTCTGGGGGCATCCAAACCAGTGTGTGAGCACATTACTAAAAGAGGGAGAAAATGGTGATTTGCCCCTGAATTATGGTGGCAAGTTTTCTCCTTTGCATAGCAAGGGATAATAACATTGCTTTGGTTTTAGTCTGAGCCAGCATTGCGATTTCATTGGATGCTGCCCTGTATCTCCTTATGGAAGCATACTCCAAACATGGGTCCTGCATCTTCCAGGCTCCTATTATGGATAGCAGCACTGGGCTAAACCCTGCCCCATAATTTCACAAAATTCTTCCCTCCTTATTAAAGAAGGGAGATGAGACTTTTAAAGACATTGCAAGTGGGGAGAGCAGTGACAAGAGTTAATCATTTATCTGCCTATTTGTTTATATACGTCAGTTTCCAACTGCCCAATAGCCAAAGACTCTCTGGGCTGTTAGCAAAAGCTAAAAGCAGAAATACAAGGCAATAACATATGAAACAATGTTAGAATAAAAACACAACAATTGCAACCAAATTCCTGCAGTGATATAGCAGCAATCAATGTTTAAACATGCATAGGATTGAAGCCCAAAGCTCTTACAACTTTTGAGTAGTCCTGTGCGTGCTCACAGGATTGGAAACTTGGCTGCAGCATTCCCTCCTAGCTGCAGGAGGACTTGGTTGTGAAAGAGACTGGCAGCCAGAAGGCCACCCTGTGGAAAGATCCACTTTGAAGCCAGGGCTTAGTGACCTGCTCAGCTTGACCTGGGAGGCTTGTAGCAATCCAACTCAGCGACCTATCCACTTTTGTTTTCCTCCAATGAGGCTTTAACTTCAGAAACTCACAAGGACTTAGTGAGCCTGCATTATGCAAAGCATGTGTATCGTTTGTCTCCACTGACTGCATGGGAGAGCTTGTCTGTAGCCTGTAGCACTGTTTGCACGTCTTGTAACATCCGCATAATAAAGCTACTGGAGGGGATGCCTACAACTTTCCAGCTGAGTGTCAGAGGGTGCCAGGGGCAGCACCCGACCATTTAGGAACTCTGTCCATGTGCCTGTAATCAGTTGGAAAGGGACAGGGGGACTGCATCTGTTGGGTCATTAGTCCCTCTCTTCCCACAGACATCTGGCTAATCCCTGTGAAAGATCTTCTCCCCCATGTCTGTTGACTCCAGTCAACAAGTGGGGCACAAATTGAATGGTGAACGCAATAAATCATAAGGGCTAGAACCTAGCATTTTGAACAAGAAAAAAGGCAAAAAGAAAAGAAAACTGAAATTCAAAAGAAGTTGAACTCTGCTTCTGCTCTTAGACACTGCAGTTATCCTGTGTTTCTGTGGAACTGTAACACACATGCAGACACAACTCTGCCATGAGATCTAATATTTAGAAGGGCCTTTCTTTCATATCCAACTTTTTCTTTCCTCTTGTTGAGCTAGCTTATTCCATGTTAGCCTCAAGAGTGCTTCTTTTAAAAAATACTGACACCTCAATCTCCACTAACAAGTTGAACCATTAAAAAAGAATATTTGTAACCTATTCTGTTCTTCAAATCCCAGTGGCTGTCATTTTAGGGCATTTTTTTAAAAAAAGAAGAAGAGTTTTTGAATCTTGGTCAGGGTGACCCAGGCTGATACCTAAATACTCTCTGATTTATTGTACCAGAAGACATTTCTTTAAAGTGCTTAGAAAAAGATGGTCAGAATGCATTTAATAATCAGCGGCAGAAGTATCATTACGGGCACAGCTTTTCTTTTTCCCTTGCAGCATTTTAATATTGTCTAGGAAACTTTAGATTGCTGCTTGGCATGAGAAATACAAAGCAAAACATTTGAAGCCTAGTGGGAACTCACAAACTACTCAATACAAGCAACAAATCAACCTTAATCTGAAACATTCATATGAAAATTGGCCCTTCACCAACATAATCATGCCTGCTCAGAAGTCAGTCCCACTAAATTCAGTGGGGCTGATTCCCCAGGTAAGTGGATATCAGGCTGCACAGCTGAAGGAACCCCCATTCAACTCAGTATGAAATTCTTATGTGTCTCTTGACATCAACTTCATCAAAATTTGCTGGACAATAACAAAATGTACAAAGAAGACTAAAACATGCTAGTGATAGGTTGGTAATTGGTTTGCTGGCAAGAAGCCTCCAGGGTGCAATTGAATGAGGACTGGCTTAACTATCCACACTTGTATGATTGCAGGCATACTATTCAAGGAAAGAAGAGTACATAGAAACATAGAAACAGAGTGAGTCAGAAGGGACCTCCCAGGCCATCTAGCCTGACCCCTGGCTCCAGCCGGCTCCGCTCACGACATGCCGACCATGTGCATGTCTAGCCTATCCTTGAACACCCTCACTGATGAGGCCTCAACCACCTCCTGTGGAAACCCATTCCATACTCTTGGGATCCTAACTGTCAGGAAGTGCTTCCTGGCATCTAAATGGAACCTTGGTTCCCCGAGCTTTTCTCTGTAGGAGCGCATCCTGCCTTCCTCTGCAGGGGAGAACAGGTCTCCACCCACCTCTGTGTGACATTTCCTTACATATCTGAATGTTGCCAACAGATCCCCTCTGAGTCTCCTCTTCTCCAGGCTGAAGAGACCCAGTTCCCTCAGTCTTGCCTCACACAGCATCCCCTGCAAACCAGCCACCAACCTTGTGGCCCTACGCTGCACTGACTCTAACCTGGCTCTATCGTTACTGTAATGAAGGGCCCAAAACTGAGCACAATACTCCAGTTGCAGGCGCACCAGAGTTGTACAGAGTGGCAGTAATACCTCTCTCGATCTAGAAGCCACACTCCTGGCTATGCAGCCAAGGGTGGCATTAGCCCTCTTGACCACCGCATCTCACTGCTGACTCATGTTTAGCCTGCAGTCAACCAATACTGAGGTCCCTTTCACAAGTGCTGCTCTCCAGCCACTTGTCACCTAACCTGTACTTATGACACCTAACCCTATGTCCCAAGCGCCAGACCTTGCACTTATCCACATTGAACGCCATCCTATTTCTCCTGGCCACTTCCATACTCTGTCCAGATCCTTTTGGATCTGGAGTACCTGCTCCTCAGTTGTGCCCACTGACCCAGTTTTAGTATTGTCTGCGAATTTGATCAGCAGACTGTTCACCCCTTCTTCCATGTCATTTATGAAAAGATTAAACAGGATTGGCCCCAGGACAGAGCCCTGGGGGACCCCGCTTGTCACTGGCCGCCATCGCGATGATTCCCCACTAATGGTTACCTTCTGCTTTCGGTCAGTCAACCATGCCCTAATCCACTGGACAGTGCTTTGGTGTATCCCAAAACTCCTCAGTTTCTCAACCAGGATATCATGAGGCACTTTGTCAAAGGCCTTGCTGAAATCCAGGTAAACCACATCCGTTGCATCCTCTCCATCTAGCCACCTCAAAACCTTGTAGTAGAATTCCGCAAGGTTTGTCTGGCAGGCCCTGTTTTTGTGGAAACCATGTTGTGTGGCTGCCAGCCTCCCTTCCCTATCTAGCATCACTAGATCTCTTGCTATTATGAGCCTTTCCATTGTTTTTCCTACAATGGACGTAAGGCTAACTGGTCTGTCGTTCCCTATGTTCCTTCTACTACGGAGGTGAGCAGCAGCTCCATATGCCTCCAACCATGCAAAACACTTGGATGGCCATTTTGAGCTGCTAAGTGTTCAGCCTTAGAGCGGGCAGGAAGGAGTGTGAGGCAGCACCTCAATGCTTCACATGCTGCTGGTGCCTCTCCATCCCTGGAACTCCCACAAAAGCCCATCCCAAGGTTGTTGTTGCATCATCAGAGCTGCAGGCAGTGCCATTATTTCTGCTCCAAATATGGACAGTCTGAAGCAGAAGCAACATAATTACTACTACCACTGCTACAAAATAAGGACAGTGGGACCACATGGTAAACCTTCATACATTCAACAAATTTATTAAAGAGGGCAAAACCAATTAGCACATATTTTCCGGAAGTGATCACAGTATCTATATGAGCCCAATTATGTACAAGGTGTTCATTTTTATTAAAGTGGCTTCAGTTCTCCATTTTATTAATTAGATCCAGGATGCTTCTTTTTGCAAGATTAAATCTGTATTCTTTTCTATCACAACTTGGATGGTGCTACTTGCCAATCTGGTAAATGACATTTTAAGAATGTGAACATTCATCCTATAACAAAGAAGAAAATTATACTCTCAGATAAGTCATTTCGTAATCATCTATAAATTATTCTGTGCTTTTGGGTGTTAAAAATGTGATTTTGAAAAATGGAATGCAACCAAAGGGCATATCTTGCCATCTTGATGGAAATTAATTATCTTTTAAGTGTAGAACAGAAACCTTCAGTTCTTTATCAAGAGATTGGAACTATACTGAAATATGAGATACACACATGCCATCATCTGCCCAAGTGACTGATACAAATATTAAGATGTTTAATAATCTAAAGCTGTTCTATTGGGTACACTCTTCCAATGTGAGACTGATTAAAGTAGTCCTGAAAAAGGTGCAGAAAAAAAGCAGCTCAAAGACCAAGTAGGAATATATGAAAATTTCATGTGCATTCACAAATCATATGAACATGTCCCAGATACAACCCCAAGAACTAATGCAAGCATGAATCCAATCATTAGGGAAAATTCACAATTCCTGAACTTGTATTTGCACAAAGCATAATTCATTTAATGGGAGTAACTGCCTTAAAATGTGATGATGAACACTACCTTAGATGGCTTTCAAACAAGGAGTAGAGAAGTTCATAAAGTGCCAGTGCCACAGATAGCAGGATGTTGGGGCAGATGGCCAACCCCAGGGATTCAGGGTTCAGCGAAAGCTTAACAGTTCAGCCCCTCTAATACCACATTTCAAATGCATCCGCACACACCACCAATCCGTTCTCCCTCCCAAGTTCCCACTATGACATTCCTCTTTCCAGAATTTAGATTTTAAGCACCTCTGAGCAGAGTAGCTGGGAAAACAGTGTGTACATTGTCAGTGTATAGAAAACTATCAAACAAAAATTATGCAGCTGAACAGCATAATTACTGCATCGATACTGCATAGGTATTGCTATTGTACATGATGCCAACTTGCTTTGATGGTTTTATGTTGCATGCATTTGCACTAAAAAAACCAATGCTCTCTCCCCTTCCTATAAATCTACACTGAAGCACACAGAGCTTAACATCTGACTTTTTAAACTGGTGCCACAGAAGCTTTTTTCAGGAAGCCGCTCTCAAAAGATGCACCCACACAAAAAGCAGCAGCATTGTAATCACTTTATAATCCTTGAAACTGAATCAACAGGATTGAGGGCTAGTTAACAATTGATGCTTTTGTTATTACAAAAAGCAATGTAGGACAGAAATGGCTGCAATGAATTTTCTGAAGGATAACCCATTTTAATTAAATCAATGGTACTGTTTCTGTTGCTTTAGAATAAAATCGTCTTGTATGAATATTGTTTTATTGAAGCCTTCTGAGTACAAAGGCTTCAGTCCAAATGGCCATGGGGAAATGCCATTGCCTCCTTGCTTCAACCCTGCTCAAAAGCCATGTTTACTTCAACCCCAAAAGCCACGTTTAAAGATCAGGGAACCCTCCAGAGTGACATGCAATGAGGCATGGAGAGTTTCAAAGCTGTGAAGGGGGAACTCACAGAAGTTGAAGGTTCTTCCATGCAGCATAGCCTGTAACTTATCCAAGGAAATCTTTACATTCACTTACCTTCACTACCTTGTTGAGAATATACATTACGTGCACTACTGGATATGACAAGCTAGATATGTGTGTGCATGCATGTGAGCTGTCTCTGCATTGAAAAGTATCAAGCACATATTACATCATACTCCCTGTCAGTTAGAGCTTTCTGCAGAATATTTCTGCTGTGGTAATTTGGGGGTTAGATCTGAATCTAACATGGTTCTATCCCAATTTGCTTCCAGTGTAAAAACTTCAGGGAAAAAGTTTTTGTCAGGGCTTCCACAGGGGAGAAAGGTAAAATTATCCTTCCTTTGAAGCTGATGCACTTTTGCATTCTTAAAAGCTGCATATTAAAATATGGAGATGCATTGTACATTGTGTCTTGTTTGGCCTTCTGTAGTTAGTGGTAAACCCTCACAAGATCAATAATCTTGAAAACAAATCTGCCTTTCCAGTAAAAAAGAAAAAAAGAGCTCAGGGGCTTGTGCCCATTTCCTGTTTCTTTGAAAGGACTGGTCCCAGATGGGATATGTCACAAGATACATAGCAGTCACAGAAAATAACCAACATTTTAGTACCTTGATCTGAGTTTTAAAATGTTAATTGTGTACTTTAAAAAAAATCTCTTTTATTTGGGGTTGAGCAGTGTATGACTCAGATAGATAGATAGATAGATAGATAGATAGATAGATAGATAGATAGATGCTTAACCAAGGGTAGACTGGGGATATCATGTGGCCTTGTTTACAGAAAAGTGTCCTCTGTTTGAAGTGTTTCCAGAGAAGTGTTTGAAGTGTTTCCAGAGAACCGTCTTCTGTTTAAAGGCAGCCTTGCCTTGTAAAATTCCAATTTAGATAAAGAACCTTCACTAGCTGGTACCTGCATGGCTCAGTGAATAGGTCAGTGCACAGGTCACCTTCTGTTTTATGGTGAGACATACTGCATTTCCATATAAATTATAATAATCATTTCTAAATTTGCATCAGCGTATGCACACTTCAAGCAAATCTGTGTCCTCATTTTGGTGATACATTCTTCCTTTTTTGTGTGATTCACAGGCAGATGCCTGATGGGCCAATCTTCCCAGGGTACACAGTATTTGTTAGCCCTCCCCCCCCCCCCAACACTACTAAGAAACAGCCAGGAAAGCAGGTATTATATTCAAGATCCATTAAGCTGCTGACAACACACAGAACCAGGCAACTTCATTGATCTGTGAAGAAGCTCTCTGTATTCTGTACCTCTCCAAAGCTGTTGGAGAGGGCAGAGCAAGCTCTGGCAAGCCCAGGAGAGGGTGCGGTGGCTCCTTTAGCAATCAATGAAGCTATTGGACAAGCAGTCATGGAGTGCTGGGAGGGAAAAGCCAACTAAAACAACCTGGGACTGACTTATTTATTTTTTACTAGGATTCAGTTGTGTTACACAACAATTACTCAGGAAGCCGCGATCAGAGAGGAACTCGCTCATCCAAGCGGTGACAAATGCCTCCTTGGAAATGCCCTCTGCCCATTTTGTGTCTTTTGAGAATACAGTAATGGAAGCCTGCTTTGTTTGTTTTTAGTGTTCTTTCTCTTTAGACAGGTCTCAAAAAGAAGTGTTCTTATATAGCAATTCATGTTCCCTTTTGCTGCTTAATTGCTCACAGGCTGAAACATTAAAATGTTTGCACCCATACATTGGTCTTTGTCATCGGTTCACCTAATTAATTTTCTCTTCCGAGTGCCTCAAGTGTGTAAGTTTCCCCAAATTATATTTCAAAAATATCTGCTCCTGTTGAATTAGAGGGAGGATGTTAAATATCCAAATCGTGAATGCTTCCATATGGGGTTTGGAATCCAAGACAACTGTACTGTTTGTATGTTCTTCAGCTAGTCTGCCTTGTATTTTTTTCACTGCCTCTTCCATAGGTGGGTTTTCTTCTTTTGGTTTATTTCTTGGTTCACATCCTACAAGATTATTACTCACAGTTGAAATGAGTAAGGCTATTACTCATCGTTAAATATATGAAAACATTGTCTATACCAGCAAGATTAGAGGAAAGTGAATTGGAGGGGGCTGCTCTTTAAAAGAAGCCATGATTTTGGTTTATTAACTTTTACCTAATTGAAATGGTTTGCAAAAAGTAATGTTACCATCAATTTTTGTCCTCATTACCAAACATTTATGTTTGTGCAATTCATATTTCAGAGAAATATTGGTTCCATGAATGATTTTTCCTCAATCCTTCCTCCCTTTCTTGGAAAAACACATTTCCATTCATTTGGCAGGTTTATAGAAATGAAAATAGATATCTTATCTTTGATCCTCCATTTTCTTTTTTTAACATTTTTTCTCTGCTGAAGAACATGCCTTTTGGGAGGCACCACTATTTCAGAAGACCCATGTGCTGGGTATTCATGAAAGGTGTTCTGCAATTCTCCCAGATTGTGCAATGGTCTCCCTTCCGAGAGATTGGTAGCCACTCCTCCAACTTTTGGGAAATGTGCTTAGACACCTCTGATTTGGCCTTTTACTATATGATTACTGGTGTTAATATTTTAACCTTGTGATACAATTTTAACACCCTCATGTTTTTTATGCATTATTGCTCTTATTTGGATTGCTATTCACTGCCTTCATGATGAGGAAATGATGCGTATACATTTTTGCCAATATATAAACAAAGCATTCCTTTCCCATCTTCAGATTCTGCCATCTGTTTCCTGTATGTAGAAGCAGGGCCTGGGTAGGGACCCCACATCCTTGAGCAGCTGCCAGGCCTTCCATTGATAGCTGACTTCTCACTCCCCTCAGCCACAAGAAGATGGATCTAGACACTTTTTTGGCTTCTGTCTCTGCCGCACATCCGTATGGATAGACACAGCCAGGCAGAGTCGCTTGTAGCACTGCTGCCATGATGGCTGGACATGGTTAGATACATGCCAAGGTGATTTACTGGAGGAGATGTGCATTATTAGTTGTAAATCCACTCCTACAGTGCAAATGTTAAATGTTTCTATAAAGACTTGACTAAAACTGAAAGAACATGTTCTCATGCTGCAGATTCTCCTATTGCATTCTTCTGTTCTCCTTCTGTAGCAGATGCTCCACCCACTGTGGGTGGGGCATAGTAAAAAGCCAAGCCTGTAGGATTCCTGCCTTCCTGTCTGAGGAGCTTAGGGTTGGGACAAGCCCTTTTGGAATCCATCCCTCTACCATCCACAGGCTTCCTTTCCTGCTTGGCCTGGTCCTGCAAAAGGAGCTGAGCCAATAGGAAGTCTGCAAATGTTAGTGGGCCCAGGTTGCACAACCGGCAAGCTTCCCTGTTGGGTGAAGTTGTTCAAAGAGCAGCTGCAGGATGTGAAAGAGGAGTGCAGTGGACAGTCATGCCAGGCACCATTCATGATAGCCCGGTTCCTTCCCAGCCCAGGAACTTGGACTCAGGGCTACTGCCATATGGACTGGAACCTGGGGAGCCAAACCACAGGAATCTGATGGATTCCAACCTCCAATAGATCCCTCCGATCTCCCTAGTAGAGTGTGGCAGTGATAAGCAAGAACTGTATCTCTCTCTGTGTGTATATATATAATATTTGCTGTATTTCTACACCCTCCCCCCATTGGCCTAAGCTTTCTGGGTGGTTTGCAACAATTTTAACCATAAAGTACACATGCATAAAATACAACATAAAAGTTTAGCACTATGGTGAAAAAATATAAATAATAGCAGCCAAATAGAATCTAGCAGAAGTGCAACGATTTAAAATAGAGTAGAAGCTTTAAAGCAGCAGAAGCTGAAAGATTACAATTTCTGGAGAAATGAGAAAAAAAGCTCACCAAAGTGCACAACAAATGTGCCAGGTAAGCCTTCCTGGGAGCCTCATTCCACAACATGGGTACCACAACAGAAAAGACTCTCTGCCCTGGTTATGATGCAGTAAGCTCAGATCAGCTGATCCTGATGAAAGGTGCTTTGTGCCACCAAGTCCAGCTGTGCCTCTGCTGACAATCCTGGATCCAGGAACACCTCTAGAGTAAGAACCTAACCTTTTAGGAGGAATGCAACCCCTTCTGAACAGGATGAATATCACTCATCCAGGCAGACAAACTATGCACCGACAGTACCTCCATCATGTTTGGATGGAGTCTCAGTTTATTGGACAATCTTTATCACTACATCCAGGCACTGGTTCAGAACACCATGAAATCCTCACCTAGATTTGATGCAAATGGAAAATAGAGTTGGATGTCATCTAGATAACCTTCTCCAGAAATTTTATTCAGATGTTGAACAGTGAGGGGATACAACAGGGCCCGATGGCATCCCATGCCATATTGCCAAATGCAGAGCAATAATCTCTCAGCATCACTTCTGGAATTGGCCAACAGCCATTCTCTGCCTGGCAAAGACGCAGGTGGTAGCAATGATGCAGAAGAGGGGCTTCAACAGCAGCAGGTGACAATGTAGAGTTACAAAGGGAAGAAGCAAGTAGTCACAATGATGAGAAAGGAAGAAATCAGGAGCAGTTGGTAGTAACCAGGATGAGTAAGTAGACTCAGTGAGGAAAGGGCCTCAAGATACCTTGACACTTGGAGCCACCACTGGCTGCCCCTCCATCTAGGTAAGCTCACTGAAAGAGGAAGGGCCTTGCTAGGGGAAGTTTACCAAAAGCCCCCCCACCCAACATCTGAAGTCAGCCCTGCACAAAATTACTGTAGAGAAGTCTGAGAGAGAACAGAGGGGTGAAATAGCACAGTACCTTTCTACAAAGCCATCATAAGTGTTGTGGCTGGCAGTCCTTCCTTTTATGATAAGTAAAACAAGACATGGTGTGTGAAGAAAGACCAAAATAATCATCCCTGGAGTAGGGGCAGAAAATGGAGATCAGATTTAAAATAACCCTGATTTGAATGCTATTCATTATAAAGTACTAGTCTATTAGTATTAATGGTATTAGACTTCTTTCTACAGTACAACCAATGCATATGAAAATAATTTTGTGCCCTGTTTGGTGGAAAGGTGGAATATACATCTAAACAAACAAACAAACAAACAAACAAACATGGATCTTTACAACATGAGGGAGCATTTTATCACTGAAAGTTTGCCACAGAGGAGAAAAGCAGGGTTGCATATTTTAGAAAAGTGTACACACATATGCAAGAACTAATCCCAGGAACCTTTTCTAGACCTTGAACCAATCCTAAAGCATCACCAGGTTTGAACAAGAGATTGTGCACATGCAGTGAATCATCTGCTCTCAAGAATATTCTAAATTGGTTCAGTAATCATAAACTTTTTAATGGGCATTTGGAAAAAGCTCACCTTTTCTTAAGAGTTTTCCCTTGGCTTGTAAGGATGATGTGAGCATGCTGGCTATGCTACAAGTATGTACACAGTTGTGCTATTTCCTGGGAATTGTGATTTGTAATTCAGGAAACACAAATGTTGCAAGTTGCCTGCTGAGACATTTTTCTGTTTATTTAGTGCAGAATTGCTTTGCAAATGAATTGCCCTCTTTAAGAGCTCAAGTAATTTCAAGGCAATCATCAAGAGTTTGATGAGAGTTTCACTGGGAGTAAGAGGTTAGCATTTATTTTTTAAAGCATATAAGCATGTACTAAGCAACAAGATTTTGAGTCTGCCAAGCGATAATTCAGCATGTGCTCAATCTAGTTTAAGTAGAGCCCCATTCAGATGTTCACTCCCAATATAAGTGGAAACATGTGAGAAGGAGATGATGGGAAAATCCATTGACCCTGCCTCCTCCATCACATCCTTATTGTCCAGTTCCACCACGCCTCACAAGCTGAAAGGGCAACAGGAAGACCTCTCTGAGTAAGTATGAATGGTCCCAATTTGAATTGGAACCATGGCATGCAAGCATAGGCAACTCAAACTTTCTTCCCGCAGCCATTGACTTCCACAAATTGTCCCTCACACAGGAATTTAAAACAAAAAACTCCATTGGTGCAAGTGGAGGGCCTGCCCTGTCCTTCCTGTCACATTTGTGACATTTATTATGATGGCACAGGACCCTCCCAGCCTTTTTCCATTTGAAAAGGCAATGCTGAGATTTATCAGGAAAACAAATCATAAATGGTAGTTGAACAGAAATGAAGAAGAATGAGAGCTCATTTGGGATTCCTAAGCCTTGGTGGCAATGAATGCTGCTCAGTGCTAATGAATTAGTTTGTGAGGAAATCTCAAAACAAAATTAGCAAACTGCCGCATGAGCAGACGGACAGGCCTTATGTGGATTGGAAAAAGAATAAAATTTCCTACCAGAGTGTATACCAGTTGCAGTTCCATGAAAGATGTGAGCAGTCAGTCATCTCAGAGACATGGATGAAGGGTTCTGAGTGATGGTTACAGATGCTTTCACAACATAGCTGGTATAAAAGTAGGGAGGATCTTGCCCATTCACAAAATGGTGACTGTGGGGGTGTCACTCACAGAAGACTCATCTCCTGAATGAATTCCATCCATATGAGTACCTGATGTGTGGAGCAAGGAGCAAGGCAGTGATATGTACAACCTCTGGCACATCCACACATGCATGCCTAGGTTGTCTCTGCAATCTGGAACATAGTGATGTTCTGATGGACCTGATACGTTTCTTTTCTGCAGTGCAACTGGAGTCAATGCAGATAATTTTCTTTTTTAAACCCATTGGAGAGAAGAACAAGTTTGGGAGAAATTTAATCCTTCTCTTCAAGAATGTCCTGACTGTAGGGATGTATGGGCATTGTAAAATCCACTCCATCTATATTTCACAGGTTCTGAGGTGCCTTTAGTTTTGCTGCTCACTTCTTGATGAATTGAATTTTGCTGAAATGTGTTCATACACAATTTCACAAATTTGCACTTGTTTAAATTCACCTCCCCCAAAATGTTGTAATTCCCCCAATACACACAGTCCCCCCAGTGGAGTACATGCATGCTCATTTTTAATGCTCTGCCTTTTTCTATGATGCATTTGCAGAAAATTATGGAAAGTTTAAAAAATTAAACCATGTGTGAGTCCATGGGATCTGTGCAGTTCAAGAAAAGCCATTCTACTGTGAAAGCTGTAGAATTCATTGAATTCATTGGGTTGAATTCATAGGCATTCAAAATCATTTATGTTTGTTATGGACTTCTCAGACATTCCTAGCTGCCCCCATTCCAAACCGGGACTGCAAACATGGGATTAAAGGAAAATATCTGGCTCAGCTACTTCATACAAGTAGCAGAATGTGTTTCTGGACTCACTGGGTTCCCAAATGCAGAGAGCCAATGTGCATGGAAAGGTTAATCTTTCAGGTGTTGCTGTTTCAGATGTACCTCTGGCCATACAAGGGAAGGGTTGATTGTGGATGGGGATGATAGGTGTGCTTCCATTTCCCCTACCATATCCTGGATATATGAAGGGAGATGAACATTTTAGCATACTTGTTATCTACTTGTGAAACAAATTGGGATCTCATTAATGCCTAAACCTCAAGAACATCTTCAGAGGCACTCTTTCTCATGTCTCCACCAAATGTGGTGAAGCAGGAAGATACTAAGAAATCCTTTTCAGTATTGGCAACCTGGTTATCAAAAACCTTCTATGGAAAGGTTCACTTGACACTTTCTAAAGTAAAAAGTTTTTAATTATCCAGTGTATATCATTGTTCAGTTGAGAGAGAGAGAGAGAGAGAGAGAGAGAGCAAGCTGTAGATTCTGATGTGCTGTAGATGCATCAAGTATGTGAGAAACCCCAGCCTTGTGCTATCACCTCCTGATATAGAGTCTGAGAAATCTATATTTTGGCATTGGTTTGTGAAAGCAGTTACCATTTGGTTGTCTATTTGTTTGGGTGCCCTGGAAGAAAGGCAGTGTAGAAATGCATCCAATCGATCAATAATCAAATCAGGCAAACAAAACAGGCTCTAAGAAATCTGTTTATCATAGCCCTCTTTGCACATTATTGACAAAAGGGTAGCTTCAGAAATCAAAGAAGCAGAAGCACACCACTTCTGTCTCTCCTTGCATGGCCATATTCTACTTCCTGATGTTCAAATGATTTACATGGAATGACTGGAAAGCCAAGCTGACACATGGGGACTGCCACATGCAGTGGGGTCCCCTGTTCAGATGCCCATCCATTAATGTTCTCAGGAGGTGACGTGATGAACTGAACAATGGAATGCATGCTTTCTACACACAGAGCCTCCTTCACATGGATAATGTGTGAAAGGAGCTAACGAAAGATACTACAGTGTGCCAGCCTTTTTCCAGTCTAGAAGTCCACTACCAAAAGAATTCCCCCTTTGGGTGCTTACAGAAGATCAATAGCCATGTACTATATTGCTGTCCTGTCAGGAACCACAAGGGCTAGAACAGAAGCTCCAAGTTGTGAACTGCCCCCTCATGTGGTGAGCTACTCAAACTGTGTTGACCCATGTAACAAGGGGTGTGTTCTGCCTCCAGAGAGATTCCACCCAACCTGACTGAGCTTTGACTCCTCACCACGAAAGCCAATAACATTTTCTTGAGCAACTGCAGTATTCACAACCCCACCATGGACATGGCATTAGCACATCCAACCCAGTGATGAAGATACTTTCCCAGTTCCTGGATATTCTGGTTTACTGATGGACTATTACGCATCATGAGAAACAGTCAAGCAGGTTACAGTCAAGCAACTTACCAGGTGTACAGTACCAACTCTGGCAAGCTACCAATGGGTTAATTACTCCCCATTTGTCTCCATTCAGCCTTTTCTTTCTTCTTTTGTGCAAGGGTGAAACAAAACTGTATTTCTTGCCCAAGAGTAGGGTGGGGGAAAAACAGTGCCTTTTCATTCCATCACAGGTACAAGCAATTCTGAAGAATGATTAGATTAGATAAGTCCAATCCCCTCCTGTTGGCTTACTCAGCCACCTACGCAAGAGCAACATTGAGAGTGAGTGATTCAGTTCTGAGGAAACTGTTAAATCATGCCCAATTCTGATGAACATATGTATTGTGTTGGGTGTGTTCATATTACTTCTTTCTTCTATATTCTGTCCTGTTCATTTGTACAAAGCAGACAAACATCTCAATAGATATTCTGTCTTTACGGAATATTTTTTCTAGAAATGTGAACAATCCAGAATATGTTTCAGTTAAGCCACAACAATATTTTTATTGAATGAGTGTGTGAGTAAATCCTAGAAGAGCAAGCACCCGCATATCCATTTGGCTCTTCAGAATTTTGGGTTCAAGCCAGAACCTTTGGGACTTGCACTCCTGGATCTGCCTGTGGCAATTCTGACTTTGTCCCCGTACCTGGATTCTCCCGCACATGTGCATATAAACACCAAAACTTGTTCTGGACAGTCCCCAAAGACCCCAGAGCAGATCTGAGAGGTATTCAGATTGTCATGCTGGAGACTTCAGGGAGAATGTATTCAGCAAGTAGTTTTCTTTCTGGTGTTGAATGGCCAATACTGGAAATCTGTAGAAGATGGGGGAAAAGGCTTGAGTTACTTCTTACCACCCCTTTCAGAATTTTAATCCATTCTACGCTGTTACCCTATTTTTTTCCATTCTCTTGTGCTCAGTGATTTTGTCAATTAGTCTGACATTGTTTTAATGAGAGATCTTAGTTATTTCTGATCTTTATGAGTCTAGGTGCTTTTCAATTGCTCATAAAATAGATACCATTTCTCTCCTGTTTGACTGAATTTTGATAGAGCTGAATCCATGGAGAGGTAGTGGAATGCCAGAGAATGTCATACCAAATTGGATAGAACACAAAGAAATTACAGGCTGCAGAAGAGTGCCGAGGTCATCTATTGAAAGCAATTGGAAATTAAAATTATTTGGAATAAAGAATCAAATAATAACTAAAATTTGATTATTTTAATAAACTAAGAACTAAACAGATGAGGTTTGAAATAATTCAGCATAGCTCCATTGCTCAGAACTGCTTCCAAAACTCCATCCTATGTTATCCAAAAAACATGAGAATGAAAACGAAAGGACTTTTAAAAAATATTGTATACCCTATGCAGCCAGTCTAGACAGCTGCTTACAGATGCTGAAAGTTGATCAAGTTTGCATCTGACTTAACATTTACCTTTCAGGACTGTAGCTTCAGGGGTGTCCTGTGGA